>NC_025697.1:16305888-16348582 GCF_000633955.1 Camelina sativa
GAAATAATTGCATGCAAGGTAGCACTTGAAGTAAATGAGGATCAGAAACTCACGTCTATATTAGAGTGCACTCAAAGTAAAGATTGGCTAAAATAGAAAGAAGCCATTGACGTGGAGTTAAACTCTTTAAAGAAGAGAAATGTGTTTGGTCCGACCTTAAGGACAACACTTGATATAAAACCACTTGGACATAAGTTGGTCTTTGTAAGGAAGAGAAATGAGAATAATGAAATCATGAGATAAAGCACGGCTTGTAGCACAAGGATTCTCTCAAAGACCAGGAATAGATTATGAGGAGACTTACTCCCTGTGATGGATGCAACGACTTTAATAAGTCTGGCTATAAAAGAAAAACTGGATTTACGGTTAATGAATGTTAAAACCGTATACTTACATGGTCCACTGGAAAATGAAATTTATATGAGATTACCAGAGGGTATAGAGCTCAATTATAAGAGTGGTTCTCGAGAAAATACTGCATAAGTCTAGACAAATACCTTTATGGACTGAAACAAAGTGGGTGTATATGGTACAATAGATTAAGCAAGTACCTAGCCAAAGAGGGCTATAAAATGATCCCATCAGTCCATGTATTTATAAAGAAGTTTGCAAACAAAGGGTTTGTAATCATAGCAGTGTATATGGATGATTTAAACATCCTTGGAACCCCTGGTTAAATCGCCCAAACAAGTAGAATATTTAAAGAAAGAATTTAAAATGAAAGACCTAGGCAAAAGAAAAAAAATTCTGTTTGGGGTTACAACTTGAGTACATAAATGATAGAATCCTTGTGCATCAAATGGCATATACAGAAAAATACTCAAGAGTTTTAATAAGGACTAAGCTCACCCATTGACTAGCCCAATGGTTGTAAGGAGCATTGTTTTGGATAAAGATCCATTGGTCCAAAGAAGGACAATGAGGATCTCGGTCCTGAAATGTCATACCTCAGTGCTATAGGAGAGTTAATGTTCTTGGCTAGCCACACTAGACCAGAGATAAGTTTTGCCGTGAACCTCCTAGCAAGAATTAGTTCTTGACTAACCCAAAGGCACTAGAGTGAAATTAAGTATTTATTACGTTACCTACAAGGAACTTTAAATTTGGGTTTATATTATACTAACTATAACAAAGAAGGTTTTTGTTGGTTTTGCTGATGCAGGTTATAAACAAAGAAAGTTTAAGTATGTATGGTTGAGGTTGAAGACTCAACATAGCAGGACAGATTGCGGTATGGTCGAAGACAAGGAAGCAACGGTCATACATGAAGACAATACCGCCTACATCGCACAGCTTAAGGAAGGTTACATCAAGGGAGATCGGACGAAGCACATACTGCCAAAGTTCTTCTTCACACATGAACTACAAAAGGCCGGAGAAATTNAAAGTGCAATGAAGCTCACAAGGTTGACATGACAAAGAAAAATCCTAAAGAGCCTAAAGAGCCAAAGAGACTAATGAGTCTATCTATGTCCATAGAGACAAGTATGGCCGTGGCCGAGGAAGAAGTGGACATGGTGGTCCTGGTCGTGGGACTTACTAAAGACATAATTATGATGGTCAAGGCTATAGAAACCGATTAGGCTTTGGCCGTGGTCGGGGTAAAGGCCGCGGGTTATTTAAACCACAACATGAGACCAAAGTCCACTTGTAATAATAATTATGGTATAGAAAACCATAAGATAAAGACATGCAGAACTCCTAAATTGGATTATGAGATTTTGATTGCCTAAAGAAAAATATTTAAACTCATGTGGTGTATTATTTTAATTTCTATGCTTTTGAATTTGATTGAATTATTATTTTGATTTAAATCCAATTATTTTATTTCCTTTAATATATATTAAAACATAAATCCTTGTCCATTATTGGAAATGGTTAAGGACAAGAAAATAAGTGTGGTGGATAGTGGATTAAGCCACACAAAGCCAATATTAGCAAAGATAAGCGGGTATAGCAAGCCTAAGTAAAGGCTACGGCCAGGCATATATTTTATGGCACACATTTTGAACTAAGTGTTGCATTATAATCACCCAGCTCTAAGAGAAGCTTATTGAGCTTTAAGGACATTCATTTGAATGGTTTCCATATTGAAATAAAGGGTGAAGGAAACCAAGAGTTCCTATATATATTACTAAAATCACCCAAGGATCTAAAGAGAATCCTAGAAGTCTATACCTTGCACTAGCCACTGGTTTTTACCATGCTAAGATTAATATAATAGAGGCTAATATGGCAATGAACAAAATGTTCAATAGTTCACTTTATGGCATGACTGGATTGGCCATCCGGATCCTAACATGATGCGTAAGCCGATATTAAAATGGGCACACTCCTAAAAGAGAGAAGAGTTATTCCTAAAGAATCTCACGTGTGTAGCATGTACNTTCAAGAAGCTCACGCATCAGATTGGAATGCGGAGGCTTAAGGACTTCGAGTTNCTCACGTGTGTAGCATGTACACAAGGGAAACTCATTATAAGGTCATCACCAGTAAATTTAAATAAAGAGATTGNGAATGATGACTAAATTGGATTATGAGATTTTTGATTGCCTAAAGAAAAAATATTTAAACTTATGTGGTGTATTAATTTAATTTCTATGCTTTGAATTTGAGNGGAACAGGGGGAGCAATGTGTGTTGTACTCTTTTTCCTTCACCAAGGTTTTGTCCCAATGGGTTTTCCTGGTAAGGTTCTAATGAGGCAGCATCCCCAAGCACATTANTTGGAAATGGCTAAGGACAAGAAAATAAGTGTGGTGGATAGTGGATTAAACCACACAAATTTTTGAAAAATCCAATATTAGCAAAGATAAGCGGGTATAGCAAGCCTAAGTGAAGGCTACGGCCAGGCATATATTTTATGGCACACATTTTGAACTAAGTGTTGCATTATAATCACCTAGCTCTAAGAGAAGCTTATTGAGCTTTAAGGACATTCATTTGAATGGTTTCCATATTGAAATAAAGGGTGAAGGAAACAGAGAGTTCCTATATATTGAAATCACCCATGGACATAAGAAAGTCCTAGAGCCTATACCTGCACTAGCCATTGGTTTTTACCATGCTAAGATTAATATAATAGAGGCTAATATGGCAATGAACAAAATGTTCAATAGTTCACTTTATGGCATGACTGGATTGGCCATCCGGATCCTAACATGATGCGTAAGCCGATATTAAAATGGGCACACTCCTAAAAGAGAGAAGAGTTATTCCTAAAGAATCTCACGTGTGTAGCATGTACACAAGGGAAACTCATTATAAGGCCATCACCAGTAAATTTAAATAAAGAGATTATCCACTTAAGACTATAAGTCTAGATAGTGCTGGTGAATTTATATCCCAAGCGTTTAATAATAATGGTATGTCCATGGGGGGAAGTGTGGACCACCCTGTGGCACATGAACATACAGAGAATGGATTAAATGAATCCTTCATTAAACGTATTCAAGTGATTGCTCGACCATTACTCATGAGGTCGAAGCTTCTTGTGTCGGCTTGGGGACACACAATATTACATGTAGTAAGAGCTTATACGCATCAGGCCATCTAGTGAGCATAGAATATTCACCATCCCAATTACTAACGGGTCATGAGCCAGACATATCCCATCTCAAATAATATTCGGGTGTGCCGTTTATATTGCATCATCACAGAGAACAAAAATGGGATCTTAAAAGAGGATGGGAATATATGATGAATATGATTCTCCCACCATTATTAAGTATCTTGAGCCAACTATGGGTGATTTATATGTGGCCAGATACGCGGATTGTCACTTAGTTGAATCCGAGTTTTCTATGTTGGGTGGAGAGACAAACAAGTTGGTCAATGAAATATTATGGAATCAAACATCCTTAAAAATTGGCAAGATCCTCGGACTCTAGCCTGTGATGCAGAGATCCAAAAGATTATACATTTGTAAAAGCTAGCTATTTAATTGCCAGATTCCTTTGCTGACCCAAAGAGAGTAAGAAAATCGTACATACCAGCTTGTAATGCACCAGTACGTATTGATGTTCAAAAGGAACACAATAATCAAGTTGCTACAGAGTCTAAATAGACCAATATGTTCCATAGAAAAGAACCTTCGGAAATCTAAGAAAGGTGCAAATAAAACCGAGGTTAAGGAAAGAGTATAGACATGGCCGCGGCAAATCCTAAGGTACCAACAATGAGGTTTGGGACGCTAAACCTCAAGGTTCTTAAGGTATTAATAATAATAAGAGCTCGATAAACTATATCATGTCTAGAATAAAATGGAACTGCAAAGATGTCGACATTAATGAAATAATTGCATGCAAGGTAGCACTTGAAGTAAATGAGGATCAGAAACTCACGTCTATATTAGAGTGCACTCAAAGTAAAGATTGGCTAAAATAGAAAGAAGCCATTGACGTGGAGTTAAACTCTTTAAAGAAGAGAAATGTGTTTGGTCCGACCTTAAGGACAACACTTGATATAAACCAGTTGGACATAAGTTGGTCTTTGTAAGAAAGAGAAATGAGAGTAATGAAAGCGTGAGATAAAGCACGGCTTATAGCACAAGGATTCTCTCAAAGACCAGGAATAGATTATGAGGAGACTTACTCCCTGTGATGGATGCAACGACTTTAATAAGTCTGGCTATAAAAGAAAAACTGGATTTACGGTTAATGGATGTTAAAACCGTATACTTACATGGTCCACTGGAAAATGAAATGAGATTACCAGAGGGTATAGAGCTCAATTATAAGAGTGGTTCTCGAGAAAATACTGCATAAGGCTAGACAAATACCTTTATGGACTGAAACAAAGTGGGTGTATATGGTACAATAGATTAAGCAAGTACCTAGCCAAAGAAGGCTATAAAATGATCCCATCAGTCCATGTATTTATAAAGAAGTTTGCAAACAAAGGATTTGTGATAATAGCAGTCTATATGGATGATTTAAACATCCTTGGAACCCCTGGTTAAATCGCCCAAACAAGAAAGAATTTGAAATGAAAGACCTAGGCAAAAGAAAAATTCTGTTTGGGGTTACAACTTGAGTACATAAATGATAGAATCCTTGTGCATCAAATGGCATATACAGAAAAGTACTCAAGAGTTTTAATAAGGACTAAGCTCACCCATTGACTAGCCCAATGGTTGTAAGGAGCATTGTTTTGGATAAAGATCCATTGGTCCAAAGAAGGACAATGAGGATCTCGGTCCTGAAATGTCATACCTCAGTGCTATAGGAGAGTTAATGTTCTTGGCTAGCCACACTAGACCAGAGATAAGTTTTGCCGTGAACCTCCTAGCAAGAATTAGTTCTTGACTAACCCAAAGGCACTAGAGTGAAATTAAGTATTTATTACGTTACCTACAAGGAACTTTAAATTTGGGTTTATATTATACTAACTATAACAAAGAAGGTTTTTGTTGGTTTTGCTGATGCAGGTTATAAACAAAGAAAGTTTAAGTATGTATGGTTGAGGTTGAAGACTCAACATAGCAGGACAGATTGCGGTATGGTCGAAGACAAGGAAGCAACGGTCATACATGAAGACAATACCGCCTACATCGCACAGCTTAAGGAAGGTTACATCAAGGGAGATCGGACGAAGCACATACTGCCAAAGTTCTTCTTCACACATGAACTACAAAAGGCCGGAGAAATTCAAGTAGTGCAAGTTCAGTCATGCGACAACTCAGCCGATCTCTTCACCAAATCGCTACCGACTACAACGTTCAAGAAGCTCACGCATCAGATTGGAATGCGGAGGCTTAAGGACTTCGAGTTATGTTTGGAACAGGGGGAGCAATGTGTGTTGTACTCTTTTTCCTTCACCAAGGTTTTGTCCCAATGGGTTTTCCTGGTAAGGTTCTAATGAGGCAGCATCCCCAAGCACATTACATCGATCCCTTCCTCGCACTTGCATGGTTATGTCATCCAAGGGGGAGTGTTGTAAAACACTGGATTGTGGACTCCATAACCAAGCCCATACTCGGTCCATAAGTGTTTAAGACTTTAGGCCTGTTCGGCCAAGGCCCATCGGCCATTACTTATTCCTATGTCGGTTTAGACTTTGTCTTAGGGAAACACTATATATATGTAACCTGTATCACATTATCAATAATAAGAACAAGAAATTTTGTTCCCTAAATCCTCTAGTTTACAACAATGTAGAGATTTTTGGTACTTTAATATTGTTTGTAAGGTTAAAATAGTCAATTTACTCAATTTCTTAATCTACTCAAAATAACAATTAAATAAATACAGAGGGAGTATTAATTATGTCAAATTAATTGTTTTTAGTTTTTTAACTTTTTTTGGTCTGTCATAACTTGCTGTAATTGTTTTTTATCTTAATTAGTTTTTCATATAAATACGTCATTAATTATTGTTATGTGATATATTTTTTCAATTTTTTAGTATGGTTAAAGAAACTATATCAAAGTGAAAGTAAAGAAACATAAAATCGGGTTAATATAGAATCATGTTATAAGTGGCGGATAAACAACATATTTTATCAATAAAACATATTTTTAATGGTAAAACATATGATAAATTATACATAGATGTAAATAAAATGATGATTTAACTGATTGTTTGCATGTAAAACATTTTATATAATAATTTGTAGAAGAATATTTTAGGTGAGATTGTGAATACACGTTTTTTTAATCTAGCAATTATAATAATACTAATGAATATTTGACAAAGTTTTTGGTTATTGATAATTTAACTTTTAGTCAATTATTGTGATAATTTTTACATTAGATTTAAAATATAGAAATACAAATTAGTGTATTAAAGTAAAAAAAAAAAGAGTAAATTTTCTGCTATAATTGACTATATATATATATATATACTAAAGATAGTTTGTAAAAAAAAGTTATTATCAATTTAAAAACCTGCAAATCGGACAGGTCCCACAATACTGAAATCTGGTTTTGGTTAATTCCGGTTCAATACAAACATAACTATATTCCCATAACAACAAAATGTACAGTCAACGATTTGATTTTTGAGTTTCCTTATGAAAAAAAATTCCAATTTTCGTCCCCCAAAAAGTTTTTAGAAACCCGCCTCTTCACTTTTCGTTTCTCTCTAGAATCTTCCTCCTCTCTCTCTCCCCNCCCCCCCCAATAAAAATATCACTCGAAAATCTAGGTTAAAAAAGTGAAAACCACACATTTCTCTCTCTCCGATCTTTGTTGCCTCTCATCTGAAATGGCGCGTGACGGCGACGGTGTATCCAACAACTCGAAAACCCCGGCGGATGAATCTCTCAATTGCGGCCTGACCTGTTTCTCCGGCGATGCTGATCCTCTTCCTCCTGTTTCCGGCGTCTTGGGGCACGAGTCTCCCGATGGGTCTTTGGCTGACGCGGATGTGGCTAAGGAGAACAAGGAACAGTTACTGAGGGGTGAAGAAGCCGATGGGGATGGAGAAATCGAGGAGTTCGCTGCGGTCGATGAGTTTGGTGAAAGCTTGAATTGTGTTTTGTGTTTTCAGTTGCCTGAAAGACCCGTCACGGTTCGTCTTCTCTCTTGTATAGTCTTGTGTGTGTGTGTGTGTTTTTTTGGGTTCTTTGACTCGTTTTGTTGTTAAAGTTCGCATCTTTTTCTCTCTAATTGTCTAATCACATTACTAGATATGAACTGTGTTGTGGAATTTTGGCAAAACTTGAGCATGAACAAGAAACAAAAAGAGAGATCTTTTAAAGGGAGAGCACCTTTAGTTTTGTAGGAGAAAGTTCTCGAGTCTTGATGTTGATGTGTTTGCTCTTTTTGTGGATTCTAGGCTCGTTCTTATGCTTGTTGTATGTACTCTATCTAGTGTGCATTCTTTAGTGTTTCTCCTTATTTGTCTAATCTCATTTATTGTATATGGTTGTCTTACACTTGAGTTACTACTTTGAGCTTGTAAAACTGCCACAATTAAGATGGTTTGGTATTACAAATTCAGCAGCGGAATCGTTCTTTTGGCAGTTGTTTTATTATACAACGGCATGGACTTTATTGTGCTTACCATTTGTGATCTATAAGTCAATCTTTTCACCTACATTTATAGATAGGGTGTGCCATCATCACGTTGTTAGTACTTTGTTTTGGTTGGATAAGTTAGTTTGGAGTTATCATTGTAACAAATATGATTGTGTTTTGTGTTTTGGTAATGTTGTGTGCACATTTGTTGATGGTTTATTTATTCTATTTTGGTGTTTCGTTGCCATTTATGGGCTGTTTCTTTTTGTTCATGCTTGTTGGTGTTCTTGTCAACGAATGATAAGCATTATTTGTATATATGATTGTTTACATTTTTTAAGTATGACAAAGATGTGAGACTATGAAGTAATTAAGGTTGATGGATAATAATCTTGTATGTGTTTTTTTTTTCAGATACCATGTGGACACAATTTTTGCTTAATCTGTTTTGAGAAGTGGATTAACCGAGGGAATATCAGTTGTGCAAAATGCCGTAGCCAGATTCCTGACAAAACGGCAAGTAATCCCCGTGTTAACTCGTCCCTGGTGTCTATCATCCGATCTGCAAAAGTTGCTGAAAGTGTTGGTCCAGAGAATGTCTTTAGAGCTAAACGCCAAAAGACAACTGAGAAGGTGAAGGCGAGTACTGGAATATTTGTTACAACACAATCAGATTATTTTGGTCCTATACCAGCTTCTAATGATCCCTTGAGGAACCAAGGCATTTTAGTAGGAGAATGTTGGATGGACCGAGCAGAGTGTCATCAATGGGGAGTTCATTTGGCACATGTGTCTAACATTGCTGGACAATCACACTATGGAGCTCAATCTGTAATACCATCTGGAGGTTTCAAGGATGATGAGGATCATGGGGAGTGGTTTCTATTCACAGGAAGGTTTGCCTTTCATTTACTCCTAGCTTTTAGTCCATTTGACTAATCATAATCTTGTACATTTTACTTCTCTTATGTGTTTAGATTGTTGACAGACTTTATCTGTGTTTGTCTTGAATATGTCACTCAGTGGTAAAAGAAGAACTAAGGAGGATTAGAAATTTGAAGAATTGAATGAAGCTTTAAGAGTTAGTTGCAAATTTGGTTATCCTGTTCGAGTTGTCAGGTTAGCACTCAACATCTTTCTCACATTCTCGCTTTTTCTTCAATTCTGTATTGTTTCTCTTTGCAATGAAATTGTTTTCTTGATTGAATAAAGAATAGCTTGTTTGTACTAGAGAGTTAAGCTAAACTTGCTGCAGTAATCCTCTGAGTTATTGGTATGTTCCTCATAATTTCAGTATTTTTAACTAGGTCGTACAGAGAGAAGAATTCTGCATATGCCCCTGAGGAAGGAGTGAGATATGATGGTGTTTATAGGATTGAGAAGTGCTGGCGAATAGCTAGAATGCATGTAAGTATATATAGCTAACAACCCGTAATATTCAACCTGTTCTGTCCTGACCTATTCTTATGTTTTCTTCAGGATTCGTTTAAGGTCTGTCGTTATCTGTTTGTGAGATGTGACAATGAGCCAGCTCCTTGGACCAGGTTTGATCTACTTCTTGAAAGCGCCTTTTATAAAGTACATTCTATTTGAAGTTTAATGCTGTGATATGTTGCAGTGATGAGCATGGAGATCGTCCAAGACCTTTGCCTAGTATTGCAGAGCTTGATAGGGCCACAGACCTGTTTGAGAGAAGTGAGAGTCCATCATGGGATTTTGATGTAAGTTCCTCCAAGACACCTTGATCACTTTCCCAATTACAACAGTTGACAAGTGAAGCAGTTATCGAATTTTCTTGTGCGTGATCATATTGGTAAACCATCCACTGTAACATGCTGATAATATACGCTTATTTGATCAGGAAGGAGAGGGTCTTTGGAGATGGATGAAGCCTCCACCTGTGAGTCAAAAGCCAGTTCAAGGTTTGTATCATAAGAAGAGCAAGATTATGAGGATGGCTTGTACATGTCTTCTCTTTGTTGTCTTCATCATTTTCACTGGTTCATCATCTATCTTATACAGGGTTTAGAAGAATCACCAGCAAATAACTTGGTTCTTTTTGGTTCGATCCCGTAGTTATCTCTTTTTTGTACCAACACACTCTTCTCTTACAACTCTGAGTGTTGGAAACTTTGTATTTTTTGGTTTGTGTAGTCGGACTCAGAAGGTTCATTGATGGTTTTGAACATAATGATCAATCATCATTATATAAATTATGCTATTCCGTGAATTTTCATTCTTTCTATCAAGTATGATAATATCATGTTAAGGAATGTTAAGTTCTCAGTCAAACAAGTATTGGTTACATTTGCTATATCATGCTGATAACAGTTTTAATTTGGTTTTAGTTGGAAAAACCAAGAGGAATATATTTTCAAGTGAAATTTTCTAAAGGCTATTTAATAGTAAGTAAAACCTTAGATTAAAATATAACAAATTAAGATGGAGAATGACAGCTCTACTGCTAAATCGAAGCTGTTTCATCTCTATACCAACATGAATAACAATGTTAATTCCTGACTTGTATTATCCGTGATGGTATAGAGAATAAATTTCACATCTTGAAAGCTGTGTAGTGAGTTAGGAGAGGATCTTGGTAGAGGACAGTATTGCATGCCGACTTAAGCTCGTGTAGCTCCGATTCTTCTTTTATTCGGGCTTATGTTGAAGAGACTTCCCCCTCGCTTTCTCGTCATCATTTATCTCATTTTCGTACTGCTCTTGCTTCTTGCCATGTTTTTGCTTACGGTAGTCTCTTTATCGAGTCCAATTCATAGTCTTGCTATAAGCTTCACCGCTTATGGTTATGTTTATGCTTCCATGTTTTTTTCTTTCTTTTTTTTTTTGTATGGGACCATGTATTTAGGATTCACATCCTAAACTTCCATTTCTTGAAATGATATTTACAATCTTATAAAAAGAACATCAGTGGAGCGCATGCATAAAAATTAGAATTTTTCTTCACCTACTAATTTGTTGTAAGTTGAAAAAAGCAGCTTCTGTCAAAATAAAATGAAAAGCTTAGCGAAAGTTGCCAAAACAACCTTGTCGTATGAAAAGATTTGATTCAAATTAAGGACAAGATAATGGACTTTTTAAAACCTAACTTCATGACATCATAAAAAAAGTTTAAAGATGGTCTATATCCAATGTCTAGTAAAATTTCTATAAATTAATATCCGTTAAATTAATAATTACTCTAAATTAAGAAATTTAAAGTTGAGTCAGTATAATTATATAATTTTTAATAGTTTTTAGTGAATAATTAGTTTGAAAAAAATTACTATATAAACACGCAAATCTTTTTTATTTACGTTTGATATATATATGTAAGAATGTATAAAACAGATAATAACTAGCTTTTTCACATATTCGAAGTCAGTATCAATTTGAGTCGGAATCATGGTTTATACAAAGGTGTCATGGCGATTTCAACGTAAAATACCAAGTTTGCATGCATGTGTTTTCGAAACATTTATATATATGCAAATAAAATACCAATTTTGCACAAGTTTGGTTAATGTTTATCCACCATATGTATATATGTAATATAATAATGTCTAAGATCTTATCTACATATAGTGTGTTTACACTGATATTTATGTAATATCTAAAACTGGTAGAGCCTCGAATGCTTTAGATATTGCTCTTCAATAATGACTATATATACTATTTAACGGAAATAAAGGTGACACATGTACTCAAGCAACGAGATTAATTAAGTGATTCATAATGTAATGGAATGGGACATTTCAAAACTTGAGTGGTAGAGTTGCTGCCTCTTAATTGCAAACAGTTTGAAAGCAACCCTCCTCCTTTAACTATTTGCTTTATTTTCTCGATCGTCCAAACAGAACATGTCAAAAACTTCTAACACATATATTGAAGTTTTTTTAATGATTTTATTCATTCACCATAAATTTTATTTATACAAGTTGCAAATGTGATAATCTCCTAAAGAAAAAACAAAATACATTACTAGAAATTAATATGTACAAAGAATATAAAGAGACATATATATTTCTAATTAGTTTATAATATAATCTTGATATGTATAGTCATAGGCTAATATTTTAGTGTTTTATAGACTCAATGGTTTTACATAGTAACAGGTGGTGCTTAAAATTTATTTACTTTAAAACCAAAACTCCCCATCGATATCGCATCAACAGTACTTCTACTTCTAACTTGGGGCCAGATGTCTCAATGTCATTTTCATTGTATTTTGTTTGGCTATGTTTGCATGTTGTCAATTCATTTAGTTTTTTAAAATGCAACTGACCCCAATCACAAACTCGAATCAGTCGGTACCATTGAAACATGACACAATTACTCACTGCCATGTGTCCTCCAATTTTTCTCCTTTGTCAATAAATCCCTCCTCAATTATTTACATATTGCTTTAGAATTATGTCAACATTTTCAGACGTACTGTTACCTATCAAACTAATACTCTTTTTTCTTTTTTTTTGATCAACGGCTAATACTCTCTTCCGATAAAAAAATATTTTAGATTTTGATTGATCACACCATGAAACGATATGGTATGGAATATATATAGCGCTTTAAGAATTACGAATAACAAGTGAAATTAAAGTGTTAACAAAAATAGTATGAAACTTTTTGAATAAAAAGCTTTTAATATTTTGGTATATCGCTAACCATTTTCTCTATCCGCTAAAAAACTTATATGATCACTTTGTATCATTTATTGGATTCTTAGTTTTTCTTACACGTAAAGCTTCACAAACTCCTTACCACACACGAAATGCTGGGATTTATAACTTATAAGTGCATAATATTAAGAACAACTTAATCTAAAACCGGCTTCTAAAAGAAACTCGTTTTTGTTAGTATGGACGGAAATACCAAATTTTGACGTAAATATAGAAATAGTTATAGAAAAGTATGTGANTCTAAATTAAGAAATTTAAAGTTGAGTCAGTATAATTATATAATTTTTAATAGTTTTTAGTGAATAATTAGTTTGAAAAAAATTACTATATAAACACGCAAATCTTTTTTATTTACGTTTGATATATATATGTAAGAATGTATAAAACAGATAATAACTAGCTTTTTCACATATTCGAAGTCAGTATCAATTTGAGTCGGAATCATGGTTTATACAAAGGTGTCATGGCGATTTCAACGTAAAATACCAAGTTTGCATGCATGTGTTTTCGAAACATTTATATATATGCAAATAAAATACCAATTTTGCACAAGTTTGGTTAATGTTTATCCACCATATGTATATATGTAATATAATAATGTCTAAGATCTTATCTACATATAGTGTGTTTACACTGATATTTATGTAATATCTAAAACTGGTAGAGCCTCGAATGCTTTAGATATTGCTCTTCAATAATGACTATATATACTATTTAACGGAAATAAAGGTGACACATGTACTCAAGCAACGAGATTAATTAAGTGATTCATAATGTAATGGAATGGGACATTTCAAAACTTGAGTGGTAGAGTTGCTGCCTCTTAATTGCAAACAGTTTGAAAGCAACCCTCCTCCTTTAACTATTTGCTTTATTTTCTCGATCGTCCAAACAGAACATGTCAAAAACTTCTAACACATATATTGAAGTTTTTTTAATGATTTTATTCATTCACCATAAATTTTATTTATACAAGTTGCAAATGTGATAATCTCCTAAAGAAAAAACAAAATACATTACTAGAAATTAATATGTACAAAGAATATAAAGAGACATATATATTTCTAATTAGTTTATAATATAATCTTGATATGTATAGTCATAGGCTAATATTTTAGTGTTTTATAGACTCAATGGTTTTACATAGTAACAGGTGGTGCTTAAAATTTATTTACTTTAAAACCAAAACTCCCCATCGATATCGCATCAACAGTACTTCTACTTCTAACTTGGGGCCAGATGTCTCAATGTCATTTTCATTGTATTTTGTTTGGCTATGTTTGCATGTTGTCAATTCATTTAGTTTTTTAAAATGCAACTGACCCCAATCACAAACTCGAATCAGTCGGTACCATTGAAACATGACACAATTACTCACTGCCATGTGTCCTCCAATTTTTCTCCTTTGTCAATAAATCCCTCCTCAATTATTTACATATTGCTTTAGAATTATGTCAACATTTTCAGACGTACTGTTACCTATCAAACTAATACTCTTTTTTCTTTTTTTTTGATCAACGGCTAATACTCTCTTCCGATAAAAAAATATTTTAGATTTTGATTGATCACACCATGAAACGATATGGTATGGAATATATATAGCGCTTTAAGAATTACGAATAACAAGTGAAATTAAAGTGTTAACAAAAATAGTATGAAACTTTTTGAATAAAAAGCTTTTAATATTTTGGTATATCGCTAACCATTTTCTCTATCCGCTAAAAAACTTATATGATCACTTTGTATCATTTATTGGATTCTTAGTTTTTCTTACACGTAAAGCTTCACAAACTCCTTACCACACACGAAATGCTGGGATTTATAACTTATAAGTGCATAATATTAAGAACAACTTAATCTAAAACCGGCTTCTAAAAGAAACTCGTTTTTGTTAGTATGGACGGAAATACCAAATTTTGACGTAAATATAGAAATAGTTATAGAAAAGTATGTGAGACATGGTGCTTAATTAGGAAAAAACTTACTTACGAATGCCAAACTGGTTAAGATTTTAAATATTTTTCTTGATTTCATAAATCAATCCATCATCTTTCATATGATAAAGATTAGTAGATAGTCTTTTTTTAGAGAAATAAACAAATTAAGCACGAAAACAAATTTAAAATTCGTACGATATCAACAAAAAAAAACCACCACCAGAGCATGGGTTAAAATGGTATTAAAGCCAAAGATTTCATTTCACATCAGTGGAAGTTTCTTGCACTCTCCACGAGAGCCCAAAAGCAATAAATGGTCTTTGTTCTTTCCCTTCAAAATAATGTACTCCTATTTTATTTTACTAACTAAAGAAAAGAAAAATAACTCAACAAATAAATAAATAATCTGCCATTTGTCACATGAGTCACATCCATTTTATTATATGAAAATGCAGTGCATTCACTGTAGATATATGTAACTAAAGGTGAGTACCCATGCACCACTTTATATGGTGGTACAGAGAAATAGCCTTTCGTCCGCATTTCCCCATTCTCTTTAAATATATGTCTGGTCTCCTCTTGATTAGTTCTTCATCAACAAAACAAAAAGAAAACACTCCAAAAGGAGTACTGGTGTGAGTGAAGATGGGTGTGGAAGGAACGATGGAGTATATATATATCGGACTTTTTAAAGAAGAGGAAGAGGAAAAAGAAGAAACAAATGCAAACAGTAGCTCTCCGAGTCGCTCGTATAGACTGCGAAGGTTGTGAACGTAAGATCAAACATATCCTCTCTAGCGTCAAAGGTATACTCGTTGATTGTTAGAAAATGTGACTTTTAAGAAAGAAAAAAAAAATATGAAAATTGGATTTAATTAACATTGGACTTGTTTGGGCAGGGGTGAAGTCAGTGGACGTGGACATGAAGCTGCAGAAGGTAACGGTGATGGGATACGTGGACCCGAAGAAGGTTTTGGAAGCGGCCAAGTCGACGAAGAAGAAAGTTGAGCTATGGCCATACGTGAAAGTTTGATAATATGAAGAGAAATCTTAACTTTATTATTTCTGCTTAAAATGTTTACAATGACAAGATAGAGTTTATATAGAAGAAGATAGTAGAAGGAGCCTAGGGTACACATCACTACACACACATCATTGATGAGGAGCCAAGGATATCAAATCTGTTATGCAGAGAGAGTTGTTGGACTGTGAACCCCGTACGCTGATGAGTTGGTAAGGACGTACGACTTGTCTCAATCCCACGGTTTGTCTCGGGTGTTGTCGCAATCACTCTTGTTGTCGCAATCGCTCTGTTACCGTTGCAGAGTGAGGACAAGTTGCAGAGTGAAGACAAATTATTGTTGGGCTTGCTTTTCTGGTTACAGCCCATATCTTCTAAGGTCTTGGACTCAAAAGCAAAAGACTGGGCTTCTGTTTGAACTGCAGGAACTTGATTATTAATACACCCACTCAAACTTGGAGTGGGAGGCAAGACAACTCCAAGTTTGTACCGAAGATCACAGAAAGGTTGCTGAGGAAGTGATTTGGTGAAGATGTCAGCGAGTTGATACTCAGCAGGAACATGTTTGACGATCAAAGCGCCTAAAGCCACTCTTTCCCTCACAAAATGAAAATCTACATCAAACGACTTGGAGCGGTTATGCATAGCAGGATTTGCAGTTAAGTAAACGGCAGATAGGTTGTCACAATATAATTCCGGCGTTGCAGGTTGAGGAACACCAGTTTCGCGAAGAAGAAGAGAGATCCACTTGAGCTCAGACGCAGCAATAGACAAGGTTTGGTACTCTGCCTCAGTAGATGATCTGGACACAGTGGGATGGCGTTTAGCAGACCAACTGATGATATTTGAACCAAGGAAGGTACAAAAGCCACCAACTGACCGTCTTGTTTCTTTACAGTTGGCCCAATCACTGTCACTATAGGCTCTTAGAGTGGAATCAGTGTTGGAGTGAATGTTAATCCCCATACTAACTGTTCCTTTCAAATAGCGCAGAACTCTCTTGAGAAGGTAGAAGTCAACCATAGATGGAGAGTGCATCTTCTGACAGACAAGGTTCACAGCAAACTGAATATCTGGTATGGTTAAAGTGAGATACTGAAGCTTACCATCCAAACTCCGAAAATACGTCGGATCAGAAAAGAGAACTTGTTGTTCATGAACCTTGTCAAGTTGCAGAGGCAGTGGCGTCGGCATAGGCGCCCAATCTGCCATTCCAGCGGTCACCAAGAGGTCAAGAACATACTTTTCTTGATTAAGGAAGAGTCCACCAGAGTGGTGATGAGCTTGAATCCCCAAGAAGTATTGCAGGCCACCTAAGTCTTTCATGTGAAATTCCTTATAGAGACTCGCAAGTAACTGAGCAACAAGAGTAGTGTTGTTACCTGTCAAGAGCATATCGTCATCATAGAGTAGGAGAAACATTTTGTCTTTGCCTTTGTGGTATGTAAACAGAAAGGCATCAACATAGGTGCAGGTGAAACCATAGTCAATGAGAAAAGTGCTAAACTTGTCAAACCAAGCTCTAGGAGCTTGTTTTAGACCATATATTGCCTTGTTGAGCTTCCAAATATAGTCATGTTTGTCTTTATCCTCAAAGCCTGGAGGTTGGTGCATGTAAACTGTTTCTTTTAAATCTCCATGTAAGAATGCATTTTTTACATCAGGTTGTTTAATAGGCCACTTGTGAACCGTTGCAGTGTGGAGGATTGAACGCACTATTGCTGTGCGTATCACTGGACTGTAAGTTTCCATGTAATCAACACCCTCTTGTTGTTCATAACCTTTTGCCACTAACCTTGCCTTGAGCCGATCAAGAGAGCCATCAGCCTTTAGTTTTGTTTTAAAAACCCATTTGCAACCGAGTGGGTTTGTACATTCTTCAGGAGGAGGTAAATCCCATGTGTGATTCTCATGAAAAGAGCCTACCTCATCGCCCATGGCATTAGTCCAACCTGGATCCTTAAGAGTTGTCTGCACAGTTTTTGGTTCTGGATAGTTACTTTTGACGGTAAAGAGAGCGAGCGAGGATTAGGCTTTATGATACCAGCCTTAGCTCGTGTTATCATTGGGTGAAGCATAGGATTATTAGGAAAATGACCTCTTGATTGAGGAGATGAGGAGGTTGGAGACGGAGGGGATGCTTCAGTAGAAGTAGAATCAGAACTCAGAGAGTTTCCAGTGGAGGTGTCCGTTTGGACTGACGTTTCTTGACTTGAGGAGGGTGACTGACTCAGATGGGATGGAGATGATAAGCTGTTCCCTATAGGAACAGAATCACAGTCTGCCGTACACCCATAATTTACCTCTCCATCACCATTGGAGGAGTCACACCTCGGTAAATCAATCGAAGAAGTGTCAGTAGCACATCCTGAAGATGATGTAACTACACCTGAAGCATCTTTGTGTTGAAAACTTTCTTGCCAAGCCGAAAGTAAAGGTGTTTGAACTTGAGATAAACTGCGTTTGTAGACGTCAATGAAAGGAAACTTCGATTCATCAAACAGAACATGTCGATTAATGAAAACTCTACCAGTCGGTGGATGATAACATTTGTATCCTTTATACTTCTCATTATATCCAACAAAAACACACAGAAGGGACTTAGGATCAAACTTGTTATGTGAATACGGTCGCAGATTGGGATAGCAGGCACAACCAAAGACTCGTAGAGCCGTATAGACTGGAGCTTTTCCCATAAGAATCTCATAAGGACTCTTATGATCATCATGCACCGAGGAAGGAAGAATATTACCAAGAAAATTGGCTGTAAAGAAGGCTTCAACCCATAGATTGTGAGGAACCTTTCCTTGAAACAACATAGAAAGCCCCAATTCAATGATATCTCTTTGTTTCCGTTCAGCAAGACCATTCTGCTGCGGAGTGTAGGGACAAGAGACCAGTTGTTTAATACCACATTGAACAAGATGATCAACAAATCTGTTGCTTATGAACTCACCCCCTCCATCACACTGAAACATACCAATCCTCTGTTGAAACTGATTTTCTATTAATCTTTGAAATTGCACAAACACGGTGAAGAAATCAGACTTGAGACGGAGAGGATAAAACCAAGTAAAACGGGAAAAGTGATCAACGAAGATTACATAATATCGAAAACCTTGAGTGGAAACAACTAGAGAAGGTCCCCATAAGTCACAGTGAATTCGTTCTAAGGGTCTATTGGAAACAAAAGTAGAAGAAACAAAGGGAAGTTTGCACACTTTCCCCATTTGACAAGCATCACATAACTGATTGCTTATTTTATTAATGACAATGGCTTTATTCTTGGAGAGCCGTTGGAGAATCTATTGATGAGGATGACCTAGCCTCATATGCCACACCTCATCACTTGTTGCTTGTTGTCTAGAAGAGTAGTACACCAAGTTCTGCGGATTTCCCAACACATACAGCTCTTTACGGTGGGGCCCTTTGGTGAGGAGCTGTCTTGTCCACTTGTCCTTAATAATAACACCATCAGAATTAAACTAAATGGCACAAGGATAATCAGTGGTAAATTTGGAAACCGATAGTAAAGATTTTGTAATCTGAGGACAAACTAGAACATCCTGTAATGGGAGATTACCTTGAGTATTGGGAAGAACAGAGGAACCAATGTGTGTTATAGGGAGAAAATCTCCATTTCCCACAATCATAAAATCTTCACCACTGTAAGGTTGCACTGTTTGAAGCTAAGCAGTGGAGTTTGTGATATGTGAGGTAGCACCAGAATCAGCTGTCCATTCATGACCAGGTGGACCAGAAATGCGCATTGCAGCAAACGCATGAGGAAGCTCTTCACCTTGGTAAGAATGATCAAACATCTTGTAACACTTGTGAGCAGAATGACCATACTTGTTGCAGATTTGACATGTAGGTCGTGTACCAGAGTTTGAGGGTTGACCATTGGAAATTTGTTGATGAAAACCTCTTCCTCTGGTTGAGTAGTTTCCACGTCCACGATAACCACGACCACAAGACTGTCCTCGACCACGATTGGTATAGTCTCTGTCGGAGGTGAAGCCTAAATGGGGTGAAGCATTTGAGCCAGCGTACTTATGTATCTTATCGTCAAAGTTGGTGAGTTTTATCACAACATCATCATAGCTCATAGGAAAGGTATCCATCTGACTCTCAATCACCGTGGCAATAGAATCATATTCCTGACCTAGACCATGCAAAACTCCAAAGATTTTCTCATTTTCTGGAACAGAGTACCCTATGGAGTGAAGCTGGTCACATATCCGCTTAATGGTGTTCAGATACTCAGCTAAAGGTTTCCCTTCCTTATCAGTAGAATGTAAGTGACGTTGTAAGTCACTCTTCCTAGATGTAGAGATATGATTGTACTTTTTAGCAAGAGAGAACCATACCTCACCGGAAGTGTGAAGACCATAAAAGGATCTGAGAGCCTCTTCAGTCAGTGAGCCTATCAACCACCCCATAATCTTCTGATCATTGTTAACCCAAGCAAGGAAGTCCGGATTTGGAACCTCTGACACGGTTTCTCCCTTTTTGACAGACCGTGTAGCAGGAGGACATGGAGTACTTCCAGTAACATGACCCGGTAGTCTTTGATTGTTAAGTCAAGTTTCAAACTGAATCTTCCACAACAGATAGTTAGTGGAACAAAGTTTCAAAGTTACACAATGTGAAAAACAAAGAGCGAAAGGAGAGGAATCAGAGTTATCAGCCATGGCGGCTGGCTCTGATACCATGAAAGTTTGATAATATGAAGAGAAATCTTAACTTTATTATTTCTGCTTAAAATGTTTACAATGACAAGATAAAGTTTATATAAAATAAGATAGTAGAAGGAGCCTAGGGTACACGTCACTACACACACATCATTTATGAGGAGCCAAGGGTATCAAATCTGTTATGCAAAGAGAGTTGTTGGACTGTGAACCCCGTACGCTGATGAGTTGGTAAAGACGTACGACTTGTCTCAATCCCACGGTTTGTCTCGGGTGTTGTCGCAATCACTCTTGTTGTCGCAATCGCTCTATTACCGTTGCAGAGTGAAGACAAATTATTGTTGGACTTGCTTTTCTGATTACAGCCCATATCTTCTAAGGTCTTGGACTCAAAAGCAGAAGACTGGGCTTCTGTTTGAACTGCAGGAACTTGATTATTAATAATACGTTCCATACACAATGGTGGCGAATCCGTACATATCTCAGGCATATGACAAGAAGGCACCACCAAACATGGCTCGGAAAGTCCCCGACACGGCTTACGTCAACGAGACCACCGTCGATGACTCTTACACCATTATGTTTAGTGACGAGAACCCTAATTCTTGCTTTATCATGTAGATCGGAAGAGTGTGCTTTTTGTAAGTTAAGCAAGTCTAATACTCTAATAGATTATATTATTTTATACTATTATTGAATTTTGGTAAGACGAGTCGTTTGAGTTTTCATGTACTAACGTGGGAAAAATCGAAATTTCTGTTAACTACTTAATCCGAATTGAAATAAGAGATTTTCTAGATATAGCTAAATATGTTATTAAAAACATATATGCGTTGATATTAAAAACATTTTAGGTTTTAACACATAGAAGCCGTTGAATATTTAAGCTGCAAAGTTTTCAGAGAGGGAAGACAAACCATTCAAGGAACATTCACAAGAATTGCTCCATCGAGTTTGCAAAAGGTTAAAACAACCCCACAATGAGGAAGGAGACAAGACCATAGTATAAGCTTAGATTTTTCGGTGATGGAGTTCATTTTCTATGAATCAAAGAACTGCCTTAAAGAGTGTGAAAGCATTTGTGGACACTAAAATTTTGAATAGACCGAAGTGAGTAGTAGTATCAAACGACGGTTACTCTTGGGCCATTGGTTGGGCCTGGACCTAGATCGTGCTATAAATGGATATGTTTCTTCATTTTTTCCAACACTTTAGTTAGGGTTGGGAGATGGATTTTTTTTTTTTTTTTTTAGTGTTAAATTTGAGTACAGTTTATTGATTGGTTTTAAGAATTTCTATGAATTTTCTAAATTTGTCAACGATTATTTTCAGATATTTTTGTAGATTATCACTGATTGTCATGGATTTGTATTAACCTTTTTTCATCTAAATTTTTCTCTATACAATATATATGTTTTTCTAGAAATTTTTTAAATATTATAGATTCCAACTTTAAAGTACGTTAATGTGATAAAAACGAAAAAAAAATAGCAGATAACTTTTTTTATAAGCAGCGATTTTTTTACGATGAAGACGTTTTACTACTAGTATCTTGCTATTTTGTTTTTATAGTTATTGCTTCAGGTTTTTTTTTGTAGAATTATGAATGTTATGAGAATAATTAGTTGAAACTTGAAAGATAACTTTTTTTGGGAATTTGTTTGCTTATAAAATTGGGTATGACATGATTTGTATTATGAATCTTATTGCACATTGTTTTTTGTTCAAAATAAAATAAGGTTATTGTGTGTGTTCGTTTGGTTTTTGTGTAAGTGGGATATATATATATATATATATATATATATATATATATACACACTTTCGAGCTATAAAAAACTGATAATACTCGAGATGGCCGTCGCGAGAATGTGAAACATAGATGCTTTGAAGCCCACGGGAACAGTCGATATATTAACTTAGACCATGTGCTCACAGTTTTCTTTTGATATCTTGCGAGAGCAACATGCAGCTCGATATATCTTTACCAGCAGCTTGATTTCTTTAGGTTAAATTATCTATATAGTTTAACAAAAAATCAATTTCTTTTTATGTAAGTCCGATTCCTATGTATTTGTAGGCTGTGGGCATAAAAAATAAGGTGTCATGCCAACACGTTGCAACTATTAGGAAGAAGATACTATATGAACATATCCCTTTATGACGATAAAATAGTATTTGGTTCATTAGAAAAAAAAAATCGTGGTTTATATTATATAGGCTAAATAAGTGTGTCGGGCGTCATATTCGCTGGCACATATTAAAATTCACAACGAGGATGTCTTCAATCAAGTTCTTCGCTAATTCTCGAAATGATCACAATTGGCTGCAATCGTTAACGTATAAAATATGATATTCGGGTGGACGGCTATAACAGTTAAACCTTGAAAAACAAAACCAGAAGAATAAAACCCGTAATTTAACTAGATGATATACTTTTTCCAATCTCAACTCTTACCCAAATTAATATAATTTATATTCACAATATGGTTACTTATACATATGCTTCCTTGATCATGTTTACAGCTTTTTCTGAATTACAAGAATCTTAATTACGTACCAACGACCTCTCTACAACTTTCTTTTCTTGAAATCAAGTGAAAGAATGTTGCTATAAGCATATCAAACGGCACAAAATCAGGTTCTTGCAACTCAAAAAGACTTGTTTGTAAACAATATTTTTTCGATATGTAAATGTTATGAATTCGGATGAACAGAAACAGAATAAGAAAGACTTTGAAAAGAAAAACAGAGTGTTCTTGAGGCGAATACCCTTTGTCTAGGGTTTATATTATTAATCTGATATTCAACCTTACAAACCCCTAGTCTTTTTATATATGCCTCAAAAAACCCGATACAACAGGAAATAAAAGATCTTGTGAATCTTCTAGAATCTATTACACCGTACAGGCGATTGCACCGCCTACACCCCTAAAACCTAACCCTAAGTTGCCTTGAGTCGGTCTCTACAAAAGCCCAGTAAAAGCCCAGTAAAAGCCTTGTACGCCTTACACAGTCTTTTATATCTTTGTAGACATCTTCAGAGATTTCAAGTCACTTTAACAACAAACTCCACCTTGACGACAAAATCTCATTGACTTCAACTTCAACTCCTTGTTAGCTTTTGGGGGAACCTTTTGTCTTCATATAGCAATGAAAGAACTGGAGCAAATCCAAATAGTGCTTGAACTTCTCCATGGTGACTGGCTAGGTAAACATATCAACTACATTCTCAGACGTGTGTACTTTCTGCAGTAAAATCACACCAGAAACTGATAATTCTGTGATCTTGTGATATCTTACCTCAATGTGCTTTATCCTACCATGATACACTTGATTCTTTGCCAGATATAAAGCACTCTGACTATCACAGTGTAGCTGAACTCCACCTTGCTCAACACCCAATTCCATTACAAGTCCTCTAACCCATAATGCCTCCTTAGCTGCCTTTCCCATTGCCAAGTACTCGGCTTCAGTGGTTAACATTGCAACTACAGACTGCAACACAGACCCCCAACTTATAGGTGCTCCAGCAAGAGTAAATACATACCCGGTTGTAGACCTCCTGTTATCAAGATCACCTGCATAATCTGAATCAACGAAACCCACGACTTCTGCCTTGCCCTCATGTCCTCCAAACATGAGACCACGATTTGTATTACCCTTCAAATACCTGAGAATCCATTTCACTGCATTCCAGTGCTCTCTCCAGGTTCAGGCATGTACTTACTGATTTGACTAACAGCTTGAGCCAAATCTGGTCTTGTGCAAGCCATCGCATACATAAGACATCCAACTGCACTAGCATAAGGAAATTGTGCCATGTTTCTGATCTCCTTATCAGAAATAGGGCACTGACGTGCTGAGAGTTTGCAGTGATTCGCCAGAGGAGTAGACACAGTTTTTGCATTCATCATGTCAAACCTTTCAAGTATCTTATATATGTAGCTTCTTTGAGATAACCACAATCTCTTAGAACTCGTATCCTTGCGAATCTCCATCCCAAGAATCTTCTTTGCAACACCAAGATCCTTCATCTCAAACTCTTCTCCTAGTAGCCCTTTCAACTCAACAATATCATCCATATTGCTTCCAGCAATGAGCATATCATCAACATACAACAACAGAAATATGGGAGAATTATTACCAACGTTCTTCACATAAACACAACAGTCATACTCACATCTCTGGTACTCTATCTGCAACATGTAAGTATCAAAACGTTTGTACCACTGTCTAGGAGCCTGCTTCAGCCCGTATAAAGATCTTTTCAGTCTGCATACAAGCTTCTCCTCTCCAGACTTGACAAACCCTTCAGGTTGCTCCATATAGATCTCTTCCTCCAAATTCCCATGGAGAAACGCTGTCTTCACATCCATCTGCTCAAGATGCAAATCCAGCAAGCTACCAGTCCCAACACAACACGGATGGATGTGTGTCGAACTACAGGGGAGAAATCTCGTCATAATCAACCCTTGTCCTCTGTGAGTACCCTTTCGCTACTAGTCTCGCCTTGAAAGTTACAACTTCCTTCTCAAAGACTCATGTTTTCCTCTTGAAGACCCACTTGCAACCAATTGCTTTCTTCCCCTTTGGAAGTGTTGTAAGCTCCCATGTCTGATTCTTATTCAGACTAACTATCTCCTCTGTCATAGCAGCAATCCATTCTTCCTTTTCAGGACTGTTAATAGCTTCACGAAAACTTGATGGATCATATGTACCAATCATCAGAGCATAGCTAGCCATATATTCATACCCATATTTGACAGGTGCGTTCACCCTACACGCTTTTCCTTGGTTGCAGCCAAACTCTCCTTTGTACGTATTTGATTACCCTTCTTTCCCACCTTATGAGACTGCTCCACCTCAAGGGTTTGCTCATCTGCTTCCGCTGCTGGTCTAGCTTCACTAGACTCCTCTTCATCCTCCGCTATATCTGAACCAGTATCAGCCTCAATGGTTACAGGAACTCGTTCTGAACTCGCCTGCAGCAGCATGTACTGCTCATGAAACACCACATCTCGGCTGATCACTCTTTTCGTAGCCTCAGGATCCCATAACTTGAAACCTTTCTCGCCTTTCTCAAATCCCAGAAAAACGCACTTCTTGGACTTCGAATCCAGCTTTGACTTTCGTCGTTGGGAACTAACACATAAGCTGGACATCCAAAGATTCTCAAGTTTGATAGATCAATGTCTACCCCAGTCCATACCTCTTCAGCAACCTTTCCTTCTAAAGAATCCCTTGGCGATCTATTGATGAGGTAGACCTCCGTGTATACTGTTTCAGCCCAGAAAATCTTTGGGAGTCCTGCATTCAACCGCAAACACCTTGCTTTCTCTGCAATAAAACGATTCATCCTTTCTCTTACACCGTTCTGTAGTGGTTTTTTCCGCACTGTAAAGTGCCTCTAAATACCATGCTCCTCACACAGCTTCTGAAACTCTCCATTAGTATACTCTGTACCATTATCAGACCTCAGATACGTCATCTTTCTCCCTATTTGGTTTTCCACTTCAGCCTTCCAAATCTTAAATTTCTCAAAAACTTCAGATTTCTGTCTCATGAAGTACACCCAAACCTTCTTAGAAAAATCATCTATAAAGATGACATAGTATCTGCTTCCTCCTAATGAATGTTCTTGTGTAGGCCCCCACACATCAGAATGCACATAGTTTAAAACACTCTTTGTAGTGTATAGACCTGTCTTGAAAGATGCCTTGGACTGCTTCCCCATCACGCAGAACCTACAAAACTCCATCTTACAATTCTTCAAACCATCCAGAAGACCCCTCTTGTGAAGTTCAGACAAACCATGCTCTCCAATATACCCCAACCGCATATGCCATAGAGCTGTGTTATCTGATTCAGTTACCACGGCTGCAGCTCCACCTACAGCCACGTTTCCAAGTAAACGATACACACTCCCTACTGTGAGCTGACCCTTCATCAACACCATATCTCCTTTGCGCACATTCACACAGTTATCATCATCAGTTTCGAACCTGAATCCGTCCCTGTGAAGTGTACCATGAGATATCAGATTCTTCTTCACCGTTGGAAGATGCCTCACTTCAGTTAAAATTCTGAAAGTGCCATCATGCATCCGAAATTTGATCTGTCCAATACCAACAACGCTGCAGCTTTTATTGTCAGCCATTTGAACAGTTCCAAAATTTCCAGCCTGATACGTGTCAAACCAATGCTTGTTTGAAGTCATGTGGAATGAACAGCCTGTATCCAGTATTCAAGAATCTCTGTGATTGCTTGTAGTCACTGCAAGCAAATCGAACTCGACCTTCACTGTGTCTTCTGCCTGAACCACGTTCACAAAATTAGATGAACCTTCCCTCTTGTTCTGCTCCTTGTTCAGAGGACAATCTCTCTTATAGTGTCCTGGTTTCTGACACTTATAACAGATTATCTTCTTCATCTCGCCACCTTCTTGCTTTCCCTTGTTCTTATGTACTTCGCTACCCTGACTTATACTCACATATAGTCCATCACCTTGAGGGTTGTCACTGCTACCACCACCGTGTTGTTGGCGTCGGTTATGATGCACAAGCAGCGAGTCTGTAGCCGACTGCAGACTTATCGTCTCTTTCTCAGCCAATAGTGCAGTCACCAACGTCTCATATACATGAGTCAAAGAACACAACAGCAGCATGGCCTTATCCTCATCCTCAACTATAACACCCACACGCCCTAGATCTCCAGTGATCTGGTTGAATTGGTTAATATGTTGGACCAGATTTGCTCCTTCAGCCATCTTAAACCAATACAGCCTCTGTTTCAGGTACAACTTGCTAGCTGGGGAATTCGACATGTACATCTTTTCTAGCTTATCCCAGATCTCTTTTGAAGATATGAGCTCTAGAACTTGATGCACAACTTCATCTTCAAGACATGTTCGTATCATTGAACCCGCCTTCTCCCTCATCTCATCCCAGTCATCCTGCGAGATCGCTTCTGGCTTTGTGTCTAACAAAGCTTTCTTTATCCCTTGCTGATTCAGCATGTCCTTCACCCGGGTCTGCCAGAGACAAAAGTTTCTTGTTCCATTGAAACGTGGAATTTCAAACTTCACGGAACTCGTCATTGAACCTGGCGCTCTGATACCAGTTGTTGTGAATTCGGATGAACAGAAACAAAATAAGAAAGACTTTGAAAAGAGAAACAGAGTGTTCTTGAGGCGAATATCCTATTGTATCGGGTTTTTTGAAGCCTATATAAGGAGACAAGAGGTTTGTAAGATTGAGTATCGGATTAGTAATATAAACTCTAGAAAAAGGGTATTCGCCTCAAGAACACTCTGTTTCTCTTTTCAAAGTCTTTCTTATTTTGTTTCTGTTCATCCGAATTCACAACAGTAAAGTACTGGAACCTTTCAAAAAATTATTTTTTGTGTGATTGATATCTATCTTTATTAATAAAATTATCAAATTAAAATATAAAATTATATATTATATTTTTATTACGTATAGCTGTATATCGTTGTTAAGTTATGTAGTTGTAACAAATGATATATTAAAAAGTTAAATAAAAATCTACTGGCCTAACTGTGTGATATATATTATCTTGAAGTTTGATTCCATAAAACTTGGCTAAAGCATAAGGCTAAAGGTCAGATTAAACATCAAAAGAACGAGTATACTAAATAGTAAATAGTCTTTTTCAAGAAAAAAAAAAAGTATACTAAATAGTAAATACTACCTCTAAAGAAACCATGAAGGAGACAAAACCTAAGGATTGAACTCGAACCTAGACATGAGTAAGGCTAAATACATTTTATCCGACATGACGCCATCTTTTCAGAGATTCTAGGACCCACGTTTCACAACTTCATTGGTTCAGAATCTTATGGTAATAGCGGAAGTAAGTATACTATATAATAAATTGTTAAGTCAAACTCTATTTTATGTTGCCAATGCATAAGTTTTTTTCAAGTGTATGCAAGGTCTTACAAACAAAAAGTATATATTGTTGGTAAAAATTTCTATAATTTTAAAACTTTGTCAAATATGAATGTTTAAAGGAAGGAACTTGAGAAAACAAAAAATTGGAATGACGTAAAAATTGCATACATTCACATATTTTCTAATGAATCGCCTATTCTAACATATGTAGTATGATAATTGTTACTTCAAACTCTTTTTTATACATAAGTTAGTTTGGACTTGGAGTATCGTTTTGTTAGATATTTCTGTTATTTCAAATTATATTAAAAAAAATATCCTATAGATATAGTAAATCACCATAAATTAATGATGTGGGACTGAAAAAATTTATTAATTTATAAAACATACCTAATTTGATATTTTTCTAAAAGTATATTTATTTCAAAATAAGATATAAACTTTATAAACAATATGTTTTAGAATCAGTTACAAGGGAAACAATAATTCTCATCAAGAAGTTTTGTTACCATAACACAAGAATCATATTTCAGTAAATTCTTTTACATGTATATGTATATATAGATAAATTATATATAATCATTGTTTTATAGTATTGATGGGACAAAATATTTACACAGAACTTTTAAAAAATAATATTATTTTATTATATTATCGAATTGTGTTCAAAATTATACTCGTCCAACTAATGAATCGCCTATTCTAACATATGTAGTATGATAATTGTTACTTCAAACTATTTTTTATACATAAGTTAGTTTGGACTTGGAGTATCGTTTTGTTAGATATTTCTGTTATTTCAAATTATATTAAAAAAATTATCCCATAGATATAGTAAATCACCATAAATTAATGATGTGGGACTGAAAAAATTTATTAATTTATAAAACATACCTAATTTGATATTTTTCTAAAAGTATATTTATTTCAAAATAAGATATAAACTTTATAAACAATATGTTTTAGAATCAGTTACAAGGGAAACAATAATTCTCATCAAGAAGTTTTGTTACCATAACACAAGAATCATATTTCAGTAAATTCTTTTACATGTATATGTATATATAGATAAATTATATATAATCATTGTTTTATAGTATTGATGGGACAAAATATTTACACAGAACTTTTAAAAAATAATATTATTTTATTATATTATCGAATTGTGTTCAAAATTATACTCGTCCAACTAATGAATCGCCTATTCTAACATATGTAGTATGATAATTGTTACTTCAAACTATTTTTTATACATAAGTTAGTTTGGACTTGGAGTATCGTTTTGTTAGATATTTCTGTTATTTCAAATTATATTAAAAAAATTATCCCATAGATATAGTAAATCACCATAAATTAATGATGTGGGACTGAAAAAATTTATTAATTTATAAAACATACCTAATTTGATATTTTTCTAAAAGTATATTTATTTCAAAATAAGATATAAACTTTATAAACAATATGTTTTAGAATCAGTTACAAGGGAAACAATAATTCTCATCAAGAAGTTTTGTTACCATAACACAAGAATCATATTTCAGTAAATTCTTTTACATGTATATGTATATATAGATAAATTATATATAATCATTGTTTTATAGTATTGATGGGACAAAATATTTACACAGAACTTTTAAAAAATAATATTATTTTATTATATTATCGAATCGTGTTCAAAATTACACTCGTCCAACTTAAGACCAATTTTTTTTTATATATTAATTTATAGAAACTATTAATTTTTTATATTAATTTATAGAAACTATTAATTTTTTGAATATTAATTTATAAAAGTTTTACTGCAGAAACATATAAGGATATATATGTGATGTGAAAAATGCATACAATTTCTTCAATTATCAAAGAAACAATAAAATAAATAATTACATGATTTAGCAAAAATCATATCATTGAGAGATACATGATTGTACATTGTACAACTGCAAAATAACAAACTCTACTAAGAGAATATGATCAAAATATTAAACAACTAGATTATGTCAGAACATAGCATATATAATAATTTTGTTTTAGTTTAGAGCTAAAAAAGTATGTATATATTAAGAAATTGTATCTGATTTGATGTTAAATATATATATATATATAATTTAAATCATCATGGGTTTCCATTTATTTTGTTTGGAGTGACTATTGCTAATTGTTTCTTAAAACTGAAATATAGTCTACTAAAAACTACTAATTAAAATCAAGAGAAAACAATAAAATAGAAGTATATATTAGATATTTAACTCTTAAATATATCTGAAAGTCAGGATAAAATTAAAACACTATAAAAACTGTCAATTTAATTCCTTCTTACAACTAGCGTTCAAGCATCTCCTCCAGCAAAAAATAAACTTCATGTTTTAAAAAATCAAAAATCAAAAATGTCAAAATAACAGATTGATCATTTTTGGTTGTTTAGATATTTAGAAATTTTCAAATTAGCCTTGGAACTTTTCTAGTTTTCATTTTGGTGTGAGTGGTTGTTTAATTGCACATATAGAGATTTAAATTTCTGGAATAAAGAGATGAAAATTTAAGCAAAACATAAGGAAACAAAAATGTGATAAATATTTTAAAAAACTGTTTTTGTCAAATTATATTAGTAATGAGTTTTAACACTAATTATCATTTCATGTATTAACGATAAATTTTGTATATATTTTTAGGAAATACAGTACAATGTTATAGAATATATGAACAACACATCAAAAATATCTGAAACACAAGTTAAAATTAACATGTGACATCCAAAGATAAAATAAGTCGGCGAATTTAGCTTCCTCCAAGTTTGGCTTTCTCGGGACATGAACACTATAGAGGCCGGTTGGCAGGTTAGTTTCTATTAATTAAACAAGTACATTTTTTTTTTCAGCAATTAAACAAGTACTATTTACAAAATATTTCTAGTATTTGTTATGTAATTTTTATTTATACTAAACACTTAATGCGTGGAAGATGACTAAACCCATAAATATCCAATTATTAGTTAACTCTGTAAAACTGTAACAAGATTTCACTCAGGAGGACTCTTAATCATTCATAACCAGTTGACCACTAAAACTTATTTAGAACTCCTCTTATATTGTAAATTATATTTTAGAAAAAGAAGATTGGTAGATAGATTATGGACTTATAGGTTGTGAAACCAAATAATTTGTATTAAAAGTAATTTAAACTAAAATCAATAGTTTTTCTGATCCTATCCAAGTGATACAATCGTTTGTTCAAAAAAAAAAAACTAAGTGATACAATTACAATCTAACTCTTTTTCTTGTAGTGAATTATCTAAGAATAAAACTTGAAGAATATAAGAACACCTTTTTTATTAGATTTAGAAAACTTTCTTTCTCTCAAGTCTTATGGAACACCTCTTCATGGACTCTTATATTTATAGGTTTACACTTTTCCTAAACCTATTAGAATTACCATTACACAACTTAATGATAATAGGAACTTTGCCTTTTCCTAATCTATCTCTTTTGGCAACTTTCTAGGAGATAGCTTCTTCCTCAAGTTGGAATTATCCAACATTCTCCCCCTTAATTCCAACATGAACTCCGGGAAGCTTGATATCTTCAACTCCGAGTAAACTCCTCATTTCCTTGAATTTAACTCGTCCTAGTGGCTTCGTCAGTATGTCGACTTTCTGCTCCTCTCCTGGCACATGTTCGACCTCAATCTGCTCATTCTCTACACACTCTCGAATGAAGTGGTACTTAGCAAGCATATACTTCATTCTCCCATGAAATATTGGATTCTTGGTTAGAGCTATAGCTGATTCATTATCGATTCTAAGCAGGATCTTCTCTCCTTTCACGCTTAGTATCTCGATCAACAACTCTTTGAGCCATATAGCCTGTTTGGCAGCTTCCGTAGCAGCCATGAACTCTGATTCGCATGATGATAATGCCACAGTCGCCTGTTTCTGTGTTGTCCACGTGATAGGCGATGAACCATAATATAAAACATGACTTGTGGTGCTTTTTCCATCGCCGATGTCAATGTTGTGGCTGCTGTCACTGTATCCGGTGATCCTTCTTGATCCATCCTTCTTGAAAAACAAACTGTAACCAGTAGTTCCTCTTAAGTACCTTAGTACATGTTTGATAGCTTGCCCATGAGACACCCTCGGACTCTGCGTATAGTGGCTAAGGACTCCAACTGCAAAAGACAAATCTGGTCTCGTGTGGAGAAGATATCTTAAGCAACCTATGGTTCTTCTATACCTTGTAGCATCGATTTCCTTTTCCTTTTCCGCTTTTGATAAACTCAGACCAGGCTCCATCGGTTCATGAGTTGGATTACAGGACCCCATTCCTGCATCAACAAGTATTCCTTGAGCATATGCTTTCTGTTTGATCTTGATTCCATCTGCTCCTTGAATAACTTCTATGCCAAGAAAATAAGTTAATTTCCCAAGATCCGACATCTCGAACCTCCTTGACATGTCCTCTTTAAAAACCTTGATGATCTTGAGTGATGTCCCTGTTACAAACAGATCATCAACATAGATAGCCACAATTAAGAACTCATTCTCCTCCTTCTTACAGTACAATGTCGGTTCCTTCACACACTTCTTGAAGTTCATTTCTTTTAGAACTTGATCCAGCTTTGTATTCCAAGCTCTAGGAGCTTGACGGAGACCATACAAGGCCTTATAAAGCCTAGAAACTCAATCCTCTTCTCCTTTCTTCTCAAAGTCTTCAGGTTGAGTAACATAGACTAGTTCTTTTAGTTCGCCATTGAGAAAAGCTGTCTTCACGTCTAAGTGGTGAATCTCCCAACCTCTTGTTGCTGCGAGTGCTATTAGAAGCCGTATAGTTTCGATTCTAGCTACCAAAGCAAACACTTCATCGAAATCTATACCTTGTTGTTGCACATATCCTTTTGCAACTAACCTCGCCTTATACTTATTCACCGAACCATCAGCTTTTCTTTTAAGTTTGTAGACCCACCTAACTCCTATAGGTTTAACACCAACTGGTTTGTCTACAAGCTCCCAGGTGTTGTTCCTTGTGATCGAATCCAGTTCAGCCTTCATAGCATCGATCAACTCTTTTATCTTCCCAGCTTCGAAATAATTTTCTGGTTCCCCATCTAGTGTTAGAAACAACCTGCAACTTACTTCTTCTGCAAATAAGACGTAATCATTAAGATAACGTGGCTTTGTTATCACACGACCAGATCTAGTGACCAGAGGTTGAACTCCGACTTGTTGCTCCTCAATATGATTCCCATCACTCATATCATTCTCATTATCTTCTTCATCTTCGTGGTTATCATGATTTACATCTTCTGGGTCTGCATCTTGTTGATCGTTGCCTTGTTCATTACCGTGTCCACCACCATCTTCGATAAAGCCTTCTTGAAAGAGCCTAAACATACCAGGTTCACCATCTGATTTGTTTGTCATAGATGACCAGTCCCAAGCCTTACCTTTGTCAAATATGACGTCTCTGCTAACAACTACTTTCTCTACAACAGGGTCGTAGAGTCTATAAGCTTTAGAACCAGGTTCTGTTCCAAGATTGATCACTTTCTTTGATTTATCATCTAGCTTTTTCAACTGTGGTCCATTGATCTTTGCATAGGCAACACAACCGAACACTCTCAAGTGCTCAATGTTCGGTTTCTTGGACATAAAACACTCATACGGAGTCTGACCATACAGTGCTTTTGTGGGCACTCGATTGATGAGGTAAGTCGAGTGGCGTACAACTTCTCCCCACATATCATTCGGAACCGACATCGCTTTCATCAAGCTTCTTGTCATCTCCATCAAAGTACGGTTTCTTCTCTCTACCACACCGTTTTGTTGTGGTGTATACGGCACAGTTAGATGTCTAGTAACGCCGTTCTGCTCACAGAACCGATTGAACTCAGCTGAGGGAAACTCTCCTCCTCTATAGGTTCTAAACGTCTTCATGGAGAGCCCACTCTATTTTTCAACAAAGTCTTTAAACCGTTTAAAGCGATCAAACACTTCACTTTTTTCTCTTAGTAGCATTGTCCACATGTACCTAGAGAAATCATCAATTAGCACAAAAACATATCGGTTATTAGCTGGTGTCGGTGGTGAAATCGGACCACACAAGTCTCCATGTACCAATTCCAAGGCATGTGATGCACGAAAACTTGCTTTAACCGGGAATGAACCTCTTGTTTGCTTCCCAACTAAGCACACCTCACACATACCCCTATCATGGATCTTGTGTGGCATTCCTACAACCATATCCTTTCGAACCATGTTATTCATAACATAAAAGCTTACATGCCCCAGCCGAGCATGCCAACGCCATGTAGTATCATCACTCTCGAGCTGCAAACACATTGGAGGACTTGTTTCCATTGGTGTCTTGTAAAGTCTGTTTGAAGACCTAGTAACTCTCACAAGTAATCTTCCACACGGATCTAGAAGTGTCAAAAACTCTCCTTTCATGTTCGCCTCACAACCTCCCTCTGTTGTTTGGCCAAGGCTTAAAATGTTGTGTTTAAGGTCGGGTATAAAATAAATTTCTTTGAGTGCTCTTATTTCTCCAGTCTTGCACACAAAGTTAATGATCCCCTTTCCAACAATATCAACATAAGAGCCATCCCCAAACCTGACTTTACCTTTAATCCTTTCATCCAAACTGCAGAAAAACTCCTTATTTCCTGACATGTGATTGCTTGCTCCATTATCCAAATACCAAACACTTGCATTGCCTTTGTTGGTATCGGAGTTCTTCGGAATTACCTTGTCTTCGTTTAAAAACACTACTTCATGCATATATAGTGCATCGGCTTCATATGTCTCATTCAGGTTTGATTCTTGATTCTGATTGTGGTTTTGAATCGGTTTGTTTGTACACGTTGTGGCATAGTGCCCTTGCTTATCGCATCTCCAACATATCACTTTCGATAAGTCTTTCTTCGGTTCGTTTTGGTTGTCTTATGTGGCTTTTCCTCCTTGGTTTTGGCCATTGAATCTCCCTCGACCCCTGCCTCTACCGAAACCACCTATACCAAAACTACCTCTGTCGTAGCCGCTTCTACCGAAGCTGCCTCTACCTCTGGATCCTCCTCGGAAACCACCGTAACCTCCACGATTATTAGAGGTATTGGTAAACATCAACTTGCCTTGATCTTCGACTGAACTTACTTCTCCAATTCGTTCCTCATAAGCTTTTAACCTTCCTACTATGTGCATAAACGTTGTTGTGTTTAAGTCGAGGACTTGCTCTAGAGAAGCTACCATATGGATAAATTTTTCTCTAGGTAATCTTGTAAGAAACTTCTTTACCAACTTTGGTTCTTCAATGGTCGCTCCTAAAGAAGCCGATTGCGATGCAAGCCCTGAAATCTTGCCTGCAAAGTCATCTACCGAATCTGAATCATTCATCTTCAACCGCTCTATTTCTGCTAACAAAGTCTGAAGTCTAGCTTTCTTTACACGTTTTGCGCCTTGGTGACGTGATCGGATAGCATTCCACAGTGTTTTAGCTGAATCTTGCTCTCCTATTTGCAAGATAAGTGACTCGGGGACAGATTGGAACAGAAAAGCTGTCGCAATATCATTCTTCTTTTCATCTTTAGATCCCGGTTCGATTGTATCCCATACTTCGCTAACTCGGAGTATGATCTTCATCCTCATCGACCAAACTGTGTAGTTTGTTGATGTTAGTAATGGACACTGGATTGATGGTGCTCCAAGGTCCTTCGTTCGTGACGGTGAATTCTGTTCGTCCCCCATGCTTGGTTTCGAAAAGTTTTCTCCAGCGTTTTTTGATCGGAAACACAACCTTGCTCTGATACCAAATCTAAGGACAAAACTTGAAGAATATAAGAACACATTTCTTATTAGATTTAGAAAACTCTCTCAAAAACTAAATCTCTCTTTCTCTCAAGTCTTATGGAACACCTTTCTATGAACTCTTATATTTATAGGTTTACACTTTTCCTAAACCTATTAGAATTACCATTACACAACTTAATGATAATATGAACTTTTCATTTTCCTAATCTATCTCTTTGTGCAATTTCGTAGGAGATAGCTTTTTCCTCAAATTGGAATTATCCAACAAATTATCAAAATCTTATCTTTATTTCTTTCATTTTCTAATTAATAGTGACATGATGGTAGGCATTTTTTAATTTTTAGATATACTTCAGGACTTGTCACCGCGAATGCTACGAATTGGTAAAACAGAAAAAAATTCAATCTTTTTATTTTCGTCGAAATACTGATTTAAAATGAAGATCAGCTAGCTCTTAAATACAGTATAGTTTATATAGCTGTTTGTTAATACTAAATATACTTAGTTGAATGTGTTTTATGTTCCTAGAATACTAAATATACATAGTTGAATTTGTTTTATGTTCCTAGAATTGACACACAATGAACCTGGACGCAGTGAGAGAGAAACAAATCTATGAGCACCACTTGTGTTTTGTACATTTAATGGGATGACAGCAGTAGAAGACAAAACAGTTGTAATTGTACTACTCATGTTTGTCCAAAAAAGAAAGTACTACTCCTTTGACTTTCTATTTTTCATGTCCAAAGTTTTTTTTTTTTTTTTTCATGTCCAAAGTTCATCTAAATGATTCAGATTATTATTAACACTTAATGTGGGTGGGGGTAGATTTATCCTATATTCACAAAGTATGGTTATTTAACACGTTTTAACATTTAAAAAAATTATGTGGCCCCTTTAAAATAGTTAAGGTTTTAAAACAAGTAATCTATTGTTATAAACTTATAATGATGATGTAATATTAATTTACATGATTGCATGTTGTATTTTATATGATACTACTATGTATAATACTCCATTTGTTCCATTACATAAAAGTTTTTGACTAAAAGTAAAAAGGTTAGGAAATAATAAATATTGTATCATTTAATCAAATTCAACTAATAAAAAAATACTGCAGAATTTAAATAATCAAAAAATTATTAAATTTTTTTTTTTCAGCTTTATTATTAAATTAATTTAAAAAGTACATTAAAACTTGAAAAAAATTCTTATAAAATAGAACAAAGAAACAAACCTAAAACCATCATTAGTGGTCATCCTCCTTGAGATCTTTATTACTCTTTAAAATAAATCAATAATAAATGTTGAAGACATCATACACAAAAATTGACTATTCAAAGATACTCCCCTCTTTTTACTCAAATTTTATTAAATTTATATTTAAAGACACTCAATCATTTTAACCGATTGAGGTGCTCTAAGAGATCTTACATATTAGAACAGAGGGAGTATTTATTATTTACTGATCAAGTGTTATATTATCACATCATCACATACCACACTATTTTATTCCATTAACTTTCAGCCTTACAACAATTTTTGTATACATTATCATATATAATTTATATATTTTGGTTTATTTGTGACATCAAAAATTTGAAAATGGATCTTCGATAACATTTTTGTCCAATCAACTTTTTTTACCAAGTTATTTATTACAATAACTAGGACTCGTATCCCCTTTATTTAGCATATATTTAAATTTCTAAACATAAAATTATATATTATAAATTATTTGAAAGTAATAAATTTTTTTACAAATATATGCTAAAACTAAAATTAAAAATTATCTCAAAAGAATAAAAATAATAAGTAGCTCTAAAAACTAAATAAATATTGAATATATATATGCTGTGATTTAAAAAAAATACAACCATAAAAATGAAAATTTATAATAAAAAATATTCTGGCAAAAATACTCAACTCTAAGTTAAAAATTATTAAATGAAAAGACATAATAAATCGAGACAACATTGTATTTATTTGTATGTAACTATGTATTATAAGTATAAGATATTTTATAAAAAATTATAGTAAAATATTAACCAGCATTATAACATTTATTGATATTCATATTACTAATAAACAAATATTATGACGAAGTGATCTTAACTAGTAAGTGAGAATATCAAACGAAAGATTATAATAACTAAATGCAACTTTCTGATAAAATAATTTTAAAAATAACAAAAAAATATCATCTTGAGTGAAAATTTATCAACCAATAATTATAATAAAATACATAACTTCTAAAAGTAAAAGATTAATTAGTTAAATGTTTAAAATACATATTTTATGAAATGTTAAGATAAATAAACGCAATTGTAAGTTACATAACTAAAGTTGATTAAATTTCTCTATTACTCATTTCTAAAATCTTTAATGAGATTATAGAATAATGTTGGATATTGGATATTAAAGTTCATATTATTGAGGTTCAACATGAAATAGAAAATTTGTATCAGCCAACAATGATTTGTTAGTTATCTAAAGAAGAGTCAAATATATATATATATATATATATATAGAGAGAGAGAGAGAGTTCAAAAGACAAAAATATATACATAAACATATTTATTGAAACGAAAAGTTGTGATTATCTTCAGCTAGATCATAGAATAATGTTGGATATTGGATATTAAAATTCATATTATTAGATTCAACATGAAACAGAAAATTTGTGTTAGCAAACAATGATTTTTTAGTTATCTAAGATGAGCAAACATATATATATATATTAAGTTCAAAAGATATAAACATTTAGTTAAACATAAGTATTGGAACGGAAAATTGTAAATAAGATATGCTGAAAAGACACAACTGTACAATAAACATAATTAATCGTTTGATTTTTTAAATGATAAAAGACAAAACTCTATAATGAACACATGCAACCGTATAATTTTAATAAAACAAATATATAAAAGAAATTAATGAAAAGGTACGATTAAAAATCGTAACAGTGTTGGCATTTATTCAAATTGTTATTATTATATAGATTTATAGATTTATACCATTGTCACCGATGTGTCACAATTTCTGGTTAAAAGGTATACGTCTAGTATTCGAGTGTTTGTGTTAGTAATATTTTTTCCTCAAAATGTTGGTTAAAAATCAATGTTTCTTAGCAGACGTTTCAGTATACATTTTTATGATATGTCTAGTGTGTATTACCGAGCGATGTGGAGTATTTTACCGTCCATTTAAGCAGTCTTCCGTATGTGCCAAATGTGTGAGTTAGGTTCATTGCGTATGAGTACTCCTCTAAACATGTTATTAAACATTTTAAAGTTTTTTTTTTAAAATGAATGTGAAAATATATTCAAAACAAAAAAATGTCCTCTTTACAATGAATGCGTCCTTGTTCCAAAAAAATTATAAACGCTGAAAAGAGTTTGAAAGGAGTTTAACAAAGATTAATTGCGAGTGGCCAACCATAGCTGCAAACCATCCCCCCACTTAGAAGTATGCGTCTGCAACGAGAGAAGCTTGTTACGAACCAGGCGATCAAGGAACCGGATGAGTTGTGTGGACCGAAGCCTGAAAAACAAGTCGCAGAAGAAAGCGAGGAGTACCGTTGATAGCTTGACCCGATAGCTGAACCAAGATTTGAGCAAAGGAAGCAGAGGAATTATTGGGCAACAGCTTCCGAGACAGCGCCTGCCACACCCGAAAAGAAAAGGGACAGCTGAAGAAAAGATGAGACAACGTTTTCAGAGGAGCTCGACAGAAAACACAGGCTGGGTCTACACCTCTGGTTCTTTACGCAATTATTCATAAATCTTCCGTTTTATTTTTGAAACTGATCAAAATTACGATTTTTTAAAGACAAAAAACTACAAACATCTACTGTATTGGATGATTTAAAACAAAAAACAAAAGAGAAAATCACATAAACAACAAATAAAAATATATTACCAAGTTTTTTTGAATATATATATATATATATATAAATATATTGTTAATTGTTAAAAACTAATTATTTTCTAACTGTAATCTTCCAATATAAATAGTTATATGTGTTTTACTATTAACTGTTTTCTGTTTCATTTTTGAATAATTATTTAACTATTTAGTACTTCATATATAGTTTTTTCATTACTAAATATGTTTATTTTCATTTTATTTTTTCATAAATATAGCTTTGATTTTCAGTACTTTTTATATTATATATTATATTTATTTTAATATTTTTTTTATTTAACCGTTGTCATACCCGCTAATCAATCAGTTATAAATATCTCGCAGAAACACTTATTTCAACCACTGGAATAACATTTGAAATCGTAACCAGTCATTAGTATGTTTGGTGTAATTATTACATATATTTTAAAATTAAATGTCACATTTTAATTATGTTCTGTTTCAATGAAGGAAAAAATTATTTTAAATTTAAATTGAACTAGCATTTTCTTGAATTTAAAGTATAATTTTTTTTGGGGGTATTTTCTCTCTGATCTACACCGCATAAATTGCCAAAGTCAGCTTTTTGGTCTTTCACTCCAACCGATATCAAATCAATTAACACCTCAGATATTGTTCAATGTTATAATCATATTTTGATTTATTAATAAATTACAGTATGTTGGCTTTCGCTGAATTTATCAAAGTGTAACATGTTTTTTTCTTACACGAAATATGAAATCCAAATTGTGATCTTCAGAGTTGACTTTCAGATGTTTCGCAACTTATATAATCTACGAAGCAACATTCCAATCCCTCAATAAAAATCTACAGTACCCCAAATAATAATCTCTTCCGTAAGGTTTTAATTTTAAAACTAGTCCTCATTCACACCTTACAAATTAAGCTAGTCATTACTTCATTTCTTAATAATGTTTATTTGTAACAATTTCTGCAGGCAGCTAAATTTTCAACAATCATGGCGAGGACTAATCCACCGGACGGAGGAGGGTCCGGTTCAAGAAAGACATCAGATGATGAGACAACACACGTTCGCCAGAGAGTGCTAGCTCCTCCGAAAGTGGGTTTGCTCAAGGACTTCAAGTCAGTGGTTCAAGAAACTTTCTTCCATGATGCACCGCTTAGGGATTTCAAGGGCCAGACCAAATCTAAGCAGGTGTTGCTCGGGATCCAGGCTGTCTTCCCGATCATTGGGTGGGCAAGAGATTACAATCTTCGCAAACTTAGAGGCGATGTCATTGCCGGTCTCACCATTGCTAGTCTTTGCATCCCTCAGGTTTACTATTTACGACTCCATTTTTTCTCAACTCCACGTACTACTTTTTGGTGCATTTCTTCCTTTCATATCCAAACCATATCTATATCTCATTTATATGTTTCATGGATAACAGGATATCGGATATGCAAAGCTCGCAAATTTGGATCCAAAATATGGACTTTGTGAGTCTCAATACATTTTACCTAAATTTTTTTGGGAGATTCTCAAAAATAGCACCAAATAAGTTTATTTTTCAAATTTAGCACAACATTTCTTTTTTTAAAAAAAAAAACAGCACAACATTTGTAAAATTTCAAAAATAGCACTATATTTTAAAATTATTTTTTTAAAATTAAATCCTAAATTCAAAATACTAAACCCTACCACTCAAAACTATATCCTAAATGTGAAATTGAGAACCCAAACCTAAAAAATAAAATTCTAAAAAATTAATTTTAAATAATATAATGTATTAAATAGTGCTATTTTTGGAAATTTATTGAATATGTGTTATAGTTGTCCATAAAACTTTTTTTAGTGCTATTTCTCAATTTTTTTTTTGTTTATCAGAAAAAATTACAAGTGTTGATAATAAATCGTTTATAGTACACTCTTGTGTGCAAATATGTGAATGCATGTTTTTTTTTTTTTTGGCAGACTCGAGCTTCGTGCCACCACTTGTGTATGCGGGGATGGGGAGTTCTAGAGATATTGCTATAGGACCAGTGGCTGTGGTATCTCTTCTTTTAGGAACGTTGTGCCAGGCCGTGATCGACCCAAATGATAACCCTGCTGATTACCTCCGCCTTGCCTTCACTGCCACTTTCTTCGCTGGTATTTTCGAAGCCGGCCTTGGTTTTCTGCGATTGGGATTCTTGATTGACTTTTTGTCACATGCCGCGGTGGTTGGATTCATGGGAGGAGCAGCCATTACCATCGCTCTCCAACAGCTTAAGGGCTTTCTTGGCATCAAGACATTTACCAAGAAAACTGATATTGTTTCTGTTATGCAATCCGTATTCGCGGCTGCTCGTCATGGGGTACCTTTTTGATTACTCAACTTTCTTTCATCATCTTCCACAATACATTTTCTTATGTTTTCTTTAATGGTAATCAAGAAGCTTCGAGCCTAGGCTCAATGTGCTTCATATAATATCTCATTCGTTTTCGTTTATTTATGATTCTTCCAGTGGAATTGGCAAACTATAGTCATTGGCGCCAGTTTCTTGACCTTTCTTCTCGTCGCCAAATTCATCGTAATCCTTTTACTTTTCATCTCCACTATATATGAGTGCATCTTTGTTATCTCCACTTCTAATATAAAAAAATTTGATTACAGGGGAAGAGAAACAAGAAACTCTTTTGGGTTCCAGCAATTGCTCCTCTTATTTCCGTCATTATCTCTACCTTCTTTGTCTTCATAACTCGTGCTGACAAACAAGGAGTCCAAATTGTAAGCTTACACATGCATGCATGTCTATATGTTTCTTTTTTTTTTTTTTTTTTT
>NC_025697.1:16349483-16380135 GCF_000633955.1 Camelina sativa
TATTTGATACATTCCCTAGTTTAACCAACAATATTTTATCATTTAAACTATGAAGGTGAGACATATAGATCAAGGAATCAATCCCATTTCTGCTAATAAGATTTTCTTCTCCGGAAAATATTTTACGGAAGGAATCCGAATTGGAGCCATTGCCGGTATGGTCGCCTTAACGGTAAGTCATGCACATATTCATATAAGTAAGAGATCATTAATGTTTTGTATTCTAATTCGCCAAGTTATGTCGGAAAATAATATTTTCTAGGAAGCTGTAGCGATTGCAAGAACATTTGCGGCAATGAAAGACTATCAAATCGATGGGAACAAAGAGATGATCGCTTTGGGGACTATGAACGTCGTCGGTTCACTTACTTCTTGTTACATTGCCACCGGTAAGTTGGGAAAACATTGAATGTTATAGTATTAATTGTCAATATAGGTTTCAAAGGATACCCTACTTATTATTTACAATATTACAATCGCATTTTTGAGTATTTTAATAATGTGTTTTACTTTTTCCATTACACAAAGAGATAAAGATTTGTACTTATCTGCGAAAATATCTGATGATGGTTTTACATGTTATGTTTGTATACGTTTTCTTTCTGATAAAAGACGGTCATGAGTAACTCACATTTAAGAAAATTATAGGTTCGTTTTCGCGATCTGCCGTGAACTACATGGCTGGAGTCAACACAGCAGTTTCAAACATAGTGATGGCCATAGTGGTAGCTCTAACCTTAGAGTTCATCACACCTCTCTTCAAGTACACTCCAAATGCTATCCTCGCAGCCATCATTATATCGGCTGTCCTCGGTCTTATCGATATTGACGCAGCTGTTCTCATATGGAAGATTGATAAACTTGACTTCATGGCTTGCATGGGAGCTTTCTTTGGTGTCGTCTTCATCTCCGTTGAGATTGGCCTCTTGATCTCCGTAAGACATCTCACTTATATAATAGATTGTTATATTTAAAGCTTACTTATTTTTGGTTTGTTGGTGAAACTATTTTACATAGGTGGCGATATCTTTTGCCAAGATACTGCTGCAAGTGACAAGACCAAGAACTGCGATTCTAGGGAAGCTTCCAAATACAAATGTGTATCGGAACACTCTACAGTACCCGGACGCTGCCAAGATTCCCGGAATCTTGATCATCCGTGTTGACTCCGCCATCTACTTTTCCAACTCCAACTATGTCCGAGAAAGGTATATATATCTACACATCCTTCATTATGCTAATATCTTTCTTTTTTTCAACTCAATAAAAAAACGTTATTGACCAAAAAATATGATAAAAAACCAAAACTGGATGTAAATGATTTGCGTTTCCTTTCATATAAAAATTATAAAAAATTAATTAGTCGTGGGGGATAATTAGATGGACTGATTCACTTTGATGTATATATCTAAGAGTTAATTAGATGGACTAATTAATAATTGAAATTTGGTGACAGGGCATCAAGATGGTTGCGAGAAGAGCAAGAACACGCTAAAGCAGAGGGCATGCCCCCAATCAAATTTGTGATTATCGAGATGTCACGTAAGAATAATCTTTCTATAGTTATACTGATCATCTTCTCTAACAAAAAAAAAAAAAAAATAATAATAATAATAATAATAATAATAATAATAATAATAATTCAACTAACTTGACGATCTTATATATAGTGAAACTATTAAAACAACATAAAGTAATGGTACAATTACAAATTTATTGATGGTATACATACATATATATTTGAGCAGCGGTTACTGATATCGATACTAGTGGTATCCACTCCATCGAAGAACTTCACAAGAGCCTCGAGAAGCAACATATTCAGGTATTTAATCTTCTTTCGATCAATGTAACAATCTACTGGTTGAAAGATCGATTATTTTAAATTGTTTATAGTTACTTAAGCAAAAATTATTTTGTATATTTATTTTAGAGCTTTATATTAAAATTAAATTAAATAACGCTCGGTCATAGCAATAAAACCTTAGATGTATTTAATAATTTTTTTTGTAAGAATACTCATTGAGATATCATTATTTTTACGGTCTACTATTTTTGATTTTACTAAAGTAAAAGGTTTCTTAATATACGATAACGGAAGTACAAAAAATACATCTTTAGTTGTGTTATGTACCTAAATTAGTGGTATTACTATTAGTAGTCGTCAATACGCGATCAATCTGACTGATTAATTGACTTGAAATTGAACAGTTAATTCTAGCAAATCCGGGACCAGTGGTAATTGAGAAACTTTTTGCTTCCAAGTTCGCCGAGGAGATTGGAGAGGAAAATATCTTCCTTAGTGTTGGCGATGCGGTCGCGGTTTGTTCTCCGAAATTGGCTGAGCAGCAAGCTTAATATCGTCTATTCATACATATATATATATATATATACATCCATATACGTATGTGTGTATATATATGAGAGGAACTGATTTAAGAACTATATATGGTTTTTTTCTTTTCTTGAGATGGTATGATAATATGTGTAATATATGCATGGTTGTTGGGTTTTTGTTTGAATCAAACAAAGGTGAAATGGGGAAAAAGTGGCTTTTATTTATTTATTTATTTTATGTTCAATCTTTGGAATGTTATTTCTCTCGTGATTTGTGTTTTATATGAGATGTTGAATAAATTGTACTTGCAACTTACTATGTTAACAATTGTGTTATGTAACCCAAATTGTCGGAAGTGTTTATTTGTCAGAATATTCATTTGATTTTTTCATCAATGTCCGCAATTTTTATTAGCTTATAAAACATTCAACTTAGTATTTAATTGAATTTTAGTTTGTTTCTTGATTTGATCTATGAGTTGGAATCTTTGTGTCCGAATATTCTAAATATAATACTAATTTTAAAGAGTTTATATGTAAGTATGGTTTTATCTGTTACGTACATTGAACTAAACGTATGAAATCAAGAGAAGGTCAGCATAACCATCCCATCTCAATCTATCGGATATGATCTGCATCAGTCTCGACCTAAATCATATTCTTAATTTTATTCCTAATTGGCATTTTTTTAAATAGATTGGGATATTTGTGTGACTAGCTGACAGCTAGCTACTGTTCATAAAGCCGGTAAGGAGGGTATATACATCCATCATTGTTCCATGGCATAAGATTGACATTTATAAGATTAACCAAATTAAACGTCAACTAAAGCAATGACCTACTATACCAATCATATCAAAATACAAGTAATAATATATATAGGTTAACAAAAAAAACCTATTAAAGATTAAAATTAAGTAAGTTATGTAATCTATTTACGACCCTCTCCATTTTTAAAGAAAATGAAATACGTAGTCTATCTCCTCACAGAAATATCCATTGGCAACGAAGGTATCTTTCTGCTGAGATACGCTTTTCAGCTCACAGTTCACTCCCTAACAATCGCCGTCACGGTGCATCACCGATTCCTCCTTTACAACTGGTTCGAGAGCTGGATAAGGTATTAAGGTAGTACGCAATCGCCTAACCTCTATCCGGGAACAAGGCAATACAGGTATTGGAGTATCTAGGAATTATTTTTACTAGGGTCAGAAAACATAACTAAATTTTTTGAAAAACATAAATATAAAACATCTTACAAAACCATTGTACGAGTTTTCATATCCTGAAATTAGATTCTATACAAAGAAAACAAAAAAGATTATTTAGACTAGTTCTAATGATATAATTACAAATCGATTGAAGTGATATTTTATAATCTATCAAATTTTGTATCCTCGACGAAATCTTACCTTTTTAAAAACTTTCTCATTGTTTCCTGCATTTTCCTGAAATTAAAATTTTTTTGCAAAGAATAAATTTCTAATAATTTAAAAGTGTAAATAAAAACTAGTCAACCTAATAAGCTATCAAAAGCAATGGCCTTCGTAAAAGTACTAGAATCTACATTTGCTTGCTTGCATTAGAACCAAAAAAAAGAAGTTGAAATCTACATATATAAACAATAATTAACAGCTCATGGCAAATATTAGATACTAATTTAGTAATTTTGATTGGGAAAATTAGTATTTTTATGAATTTTATCCAATTTTCAATATAGATATATATAACTATATAATTATATGAAATATATTCTTAGAACAAGATCAAAAAAACAAAAGTTGATATGAAAATTTGACTTACTTGAAGACAAAGACTCGATGAGGAAGAGGAACAGAGGAAGAGAAGTTGAAGCAAGGCAAAACAAGATATAAAATTTTCACGTAATCTTAGGGTTATTATATATGTTAGAGTTTTGTGTTATTTAGTTAGAATTGTTTAATTGTTTTGGTAAAGAAAATATTGGTGGGCCACTAAAAATAAAGTCTACCAAATATATATCTTTTTTTTTTCTTTATTACGTGGATTGAATAAGATGATTGAAACTAATATATGTTTTACTAATTTTTTTTTTTAAATTAATGAAGAGTCAATTGACTCCACACCCTTCAACGTGGATCCGCCCTTCGATACAGGATATATGATAAATGTATGTTAGATTGGTTTGCATCAAGATAATTTAGAAGTTTATGCTATGTATTAATCCTTAAACTTTTTAAAACCACGCTGCACTTAATGTAAAAACGTATTTTTTTGAATAAATTTTACATTTCATTTAAAAAAAAAAAATACGTAGCCTATTAAAAAAAAAACAAATTTTAGTGGTTACTCAAGCTAAGATGGTTTATATATGGACGATGGTCTTCGAACTTTCCATTAGCCTTTCCTGCACTGGCTATACAATTAGGTCAAACTTGCAATTGCAAAGATGTCATGTAGTTTATACGAAACCTTTTGTGTTTAATGTTGTTTAACGAAGATTTAGATTCATATTTTAATTTTAATTATAATTATTATTGCGTTTCTCATATTTTGTTCCATTTCTTATATTCGTCTTGGGCCTCAAGGTTTAGGTATGGGTCTGTGCAGACTTATTTTATAAGATCTAATCCTAATCGAATATAATTGAGCAGCCCAACACATTTTTTCACTTTGTTTTAAAGAAAACAAAATACACATCAAATAACGTTAGTCAAAAAAAAAAAAAAAAACACATCAAATAACACCAAACATATATTACGACGGTTGCATGATTGAAGAAATCTAACCTGAATATCCAAAAACATCAAAGAATCATGTCTTCAAATGACGACCATAACAATGTTCAATTCATAGAAGAAAATACAAAGAAATAATAAAAGAAAAGCTGTAATTAAATGGAAAAAGCCGAAATGTAAGCAATAGAAGAAACTAATACGGCAACGATGGTGAGTGCAGGAACTGAGATGATGCTTGTGCCAGAAGTGGGTGAGGGTGCAGTCTTTGACGGTGTCTCATCCGAAGATGGCGAAGTTGCTGGTGACTTGGCTTCTGATGGTGACTTGGCTGCAGATGGGGAAGTCTTGGGTGTTCCAGCCGATGGGGAAACTGAATCCATAATAATATTCATAATTATATATCTTTTTAAGTAACATACGAAAGTATTTATTAGTAAAAATAGAAAGGAGTAACACAAATGCAATGCGAGTAACACAATAACAATTACGGTATATCGATATTCTTATTGAATAAGAATAAGAAACAGTAAAAGCTTTATAGAAAAGGGTGAGATTATGATTTTTTTTTTTTTTGTCAACGATATTTTATTAATTGATATGAAAACCAATTCAGAACCAAAAAAACAACAACAAAAGTAATGATTTATGGGTATGTGTACGTGTATAGAGGTTGTTTATATATAGGTTTGCCGAAAACGTCTGAAAACTATAAACTAACCAAATAAATCTTTATTAAAAACATTAAAATCACTCTAAATAAAACGTCTTAGCTTAGTTGGTAATGTTCGAGTTAAATTAGACGCCTTCTCATTCATCAAAGAGGAGAAAATGAAAGAACATAAACAGTTCAGTTTTAGTTACCAATGTAATGTGTTTTTTGATCGAGTGAAAGAGAAATTTCTACAATTAAAGAAAATCTAATAATAAAATTAGCTAATGCCAAAAAGAAAATGCATGTATACACATATATTTTAGATTTAATACTCCACTATTTCAATACCCTTTTGAATCAATCCCCAAGGGGAACAAACACAAAATACCTCAATATTAATTACTCACACAATCGGTTTATCTAATTGAGGCATAAAACAAAATAAAAATTAAGAAAACATGAAAATAATTAAGTCAACATGTACCAGGAGATGCACCTGGTGTNAAAAAAAAAAAAAAAAAAAAAAAAAAAAAAAAAAAAAAAAAAAAAAAAAAAAAAAAAAAAAAAAAAAAAAAAAAAAAAGAAGAAGCTAGCTTAGCATTTGAGACAAAATAAAATAAATTTTTTCTTATAAAAACTAACCGCAGTGGGGAGGAGAAATGGACAGTTTGCAAGTCTTAGGAGTGGCAAGAGCTCTTGTGTTATTCAATTCGATTCCCATATTGTTGGCACTCACCAAACCGGAACAAATGCACTGTGGGTTAAATTTCAAAACAGTCTCTATCCCATCACAACAAGATTTCTCTGGCATAGTCTCGTTTGATCCGATGCTAAGGTAAGTGAGACAATCCATCATGTTTAATATCAGCGAAGAACAATCATCAGTGCCTGATGGTCCTGGTGCTGGAGCTCCAACGGGGGACTTTGCCGGATGTTTGTTACGTGCATGGATCGGTGTAACGAGTGATGATGATGATAGTAATAGTAAAACGATGGAAAGAAGAAGAGATTGCTTCATTATTGCTAGTTTTTGTTTTCTTTCTTTGAAGAGCGTATTGAATTTATTTTGGTAGCTTTAAATTTTTTTTTGCTTGAGATAATATATGTAGAAGAACGGGGATTTTATATATGGAAGTGAAGCTCGGAAAAGAAAAGATAAGAATTGTGTTGTTTGTTTTTTGAATTTGAAGTCCGATTCTTGTTCCTTAAATCTTGGAGTCTTGACATTATTGTTGAATAGGTTATTATTAGTTTACTATCATCGATTTGATTGCTTTGTGTTAGTTAAGTTACTCCGTTTTTGACTATCCGTTTTTTTCTTGTAAAGCGTTAGTTATTTATCTGTTATTCTTAATTGATGATTTCTGTTAGGATAATACGATTAAGTAAAATACGTGAAACAATCATACTATCTTAAAATTAAAAAATTTGGCTTCTCATATTAATTTGAATATTTATATATCGGACAAGTACTAGTAGGATGCCTTTTTAAAAAGAAAAGATTAGTTACAATTGAAAATTTTCTTTTTCTGTTATAAATTCTACTTCATATATTCTTGAATTTTAATTTCTATAGTTTAAATCGAAACTGTTTTAAATAGATTGTGTATTTTAACAATTTTCCTTCTAACCAATTTTTTTTTTAATATATTGTTAAAACACAATAGTTGCAGTTTTTTTCTGAAAATAATACCCTAATGCATTAGACATTTAGACTGAAATCAAAATAGTTTTTAAATAGCTTTACAACAACCGAAAGTAGAAAAAACATACTTGAGAAAGAACTATATAAATGTTAGAGCTTTTCCAGGGGCTTCTCACTCCATTTCTCATAACAATAATAAATAGGAAAGGAATAATGAAAGAAGAGAGATGTTGCTTATTTAAGCAATTTAGGAAATAATGATTGCCATTTGTCATTATACAACTAGTTATTTTTTTATTTTTTTATTTTTTTATTATTTAAAATTTAAATAAATAAAGAATATAATTAAATTAATACATGGAAGAATCTCACACCCTCTCTCACGTTCGAGAAGCTATTATAGTTCCCTGCAAAAATGATCATGTATGTGCCTACACTCAGAATTTTAGGCCGTGAATGGAGAACATAAGTGCGATACGTGTTTTGTAACTTTATCAATAACGCAAAATTTTCACCATTCTCACATAATTGATGTTATTTGCGTTATTGAAAAAGTAAAAAAGAAAAGTTGAGTGAGTATTTCATGCAGTGTATTATCAAGTGGACCGCAGTTAGTTTTTAGAACTGTCTATTATGTAGCGGTTTTGCCAATATCGCACTCAACAAAATAATTTTTTATTTTTTAACAATAAAACAAAATAAATTTAATAGATTTTTGTTTTTCTTGTTGTGATCAATAAAAAAAAGTAATAACTAGATTTTAAGAAATGACTTTGTGCTAAGTACAAGTTAATAACCAACATAAAGTTCTTAACATATCTATTAACACAAAGCAGATAATAATTTATATTATATTAATTATTTGTATTTTTAATTTATTGATATAATTATTGGTCTAATAACCATATATATATAAAATAAAAAAATATTTATTTATTAATACAAATAAATTAACATAAATAATTATATTAATAAAACAATATGAAATCCGCACCGCAAAATATTTTTCACCAATCAAACTTTACTTTGCACCGCTTATTTTGTATTAACCGCACTTGTCCCGTAATTATATTTCTCCCACACGAACCGCAGTTGAACCGTATTGCACTGTTAAATCATTTGTTCGGCACAACCAAATCCGTTGTCACCATTCGGACCCTTAGTAACTTAAAAAATATGAAAAATTAAGATTACTAAGCAAAACTATTTCTAATGTGGCTCAGTTCCTAGAACTTTGGTTTTTTTTTGGTAAAAGGTTACGTTTTATACCAGTTTTGAATTTGTGACAGAAGTTACAAATAATACAAAAAGCAGAAAATACCAAAATCTACAATAAACAGACAACAACAAAACAGTTAAATATGAAACGTAAACCCAAAGCAAAAACAGAAGACGAAACACCGATTCCAAGATACCAAACTTGGAAATTTGCATGATTTCCACAACTCCGAAGAGTCGGAGTCCCATCCTAGTTGCCATATGCAAACCCTAACAGAGACCAGCCTTCAAAACCTCCTTATAAGGCCCCTACAGCTTCTCCGCAAACTCCAGTCACCTATAACTTCAGTTTATTGACCAAATTAACAAAACTAACAACGACTAAGTCTCAAACTAACAAATAAAAAGCTTGTTAGTTTTCATACGACTCCAACAAATCTCTCCCTTACACTAGACTACTAGACATGTTACGCTACCATCCAGTTTTCATTCCATGCATTCCAGAAAGGTAAAGATCCCAATTGAGTCTTTTAGTAATTTAATATTTATTATTTTAAAGTTATATATATTATTAATAATTAATAGATGAATAGGGGTAAACTTAAAAAAAAAAAAATCTTGTTAGTGAGAACGTGAATGTGTAAATAATATTGTTAAGTTTTTTTATATTGAATTATGCATTTTTATTAGTATGTATATAATTTGTCCAGCCGATGACTTTGAATATGAAACTTCTAAAAAATAAATAAAGATGCTTAACTATTATACAGAGTATATGTTTAATAGAATCTTTGAATAATGCCTATTTTTGGTATCACTTTTTTTAAAATATCTCTATTCTATCTATTTATAATTTTACCTTTTCTAACTTTATGCCAATTTTATCCTTATTTGATATAATTTTTTCCATAAAATTGATGATTTTGTTTCAAGCAAAAGAGGGATAAGTTGGAGCTCTTATCCAGTTCATTCCACCATTGAAGCGATTCTCACTATCCACATTCAAGACATTCACAAAGATAGTTGGAAAAATGTCTATTTCCTCTTTTATTCAAATAATATTTTTATCAGCTACTGGTGCTTGTTCTTTTTGTTGTTGGTAGAGATGAATTCAGATATAAATTGTTGGCGTAATAATATTTTGTTTTTATTAAACTCATGTTACTAATATTATAACACTGGTTATCAATAGATTTTATAGTCATTGAATGTTTTTTAATTATTACAGTGCCAAATTAGTTTAAATCTGTTTATTGAGAGTGATATTTAGTGGAGGTTATGGGTTTGAGTTTTGAATAGAGTTTTAAATACTTTAAATGTGATGTAGAATCTATTGTTATTAGGTCATAATTTTATTAAATTCTGTTAAAGTTTATTTTTATTAGTTTGTAATTTGTAAAAAAAAATTATTTAAACTCTTAACATATTTGGGTTATTGGATTCAATCTTTTATAAAGTCAATAAAAGTTTTGTGTTATTGATCAATTAAGACAAAGAAATTTAGGATTGTTAATGAATCTAATTATTATGTTATTTGTTCATGATTTTATACTCTTTCTTCATAAAATAATGTCATGGAAAGTATCACAAAAATACAGAGATTATTTAGAGTACTTTACAAGATTTTAGAAAAATAAACAACAAAACTATATAATACTCTCTAGCAATACTTAAAATCTTTCACTTATTTACTTTTGGTGATTTTGTTGAAGTCTTCAAAAAAAATTTGTAAATTAAAATCCAAATTGTTTGAGAGGTGAGACCAAAGAAAACAAAAAGAGAAGAAGAAACAAAAATAGAATTTGCGTTTTTGTAGCAAAGTGGGATAAATATTTTTTGCCACAATTATCGTCTTTTACTTCGTCGATAAAAGAAGACTGTATAAGAGGAAGTGAGATTACTTACCAAATTGGTATTTTTCTGTCTGTTTAGGGATGTATATGCGAATATCAGAAGCGATGATCTTCCAGGGAGATGATTCGTTTTTCTCAAGGGCTTTGGTCTAATGCAGACATGAAACCTCGATTCAATGACCATCTTCTTCGCCGGAGAAATCCCTAAAAGGAATTTCGAAATGAAATTCGATTCTTATCAAAGTTATTAAAAAGAAGATGAAGATGGAAAAAGAGAGAAACCAATCAGGAATTGATTATGAGAATGAGTATTTTATTGTGGTCATTTAAGAAATTGTATATTACTAATAAATAAAGATATAATGGAAAAATTAGAAGAAATATTTCTTTATTTATTGTTATATATAATAATAGCTAATATTGATGAATAAGGGTAAAATATTTTAAAAATTGTCATGATAACGTGGATATGTAAATTACAAATATTGTTTTTTGTATTAAGTTACATATTGGTCGTACTAAGTATAACTCCAAACAATTTTCGAATATTAAACGCCTAAAAGATAAATAAATATAGCTCCTTTTAAACGCATTTTGTTAAATAATGTAAGAGTTTATTCAATTATATTAGATAAGGACCCGCCTGATGTGCGAGTTTAAACTTTTGCAAAATAAAATAAAATTTAATAAAACTATATTAAATTTTGTTGTACGTTATTTATAAGTTTTATTTTTGTTATAATATACTGATTTATATCCATTTACAAATCTTTTATGTATATTACCATTAGCATTAAAAACATATTTTTTACGCCTAAATATACTGTATATTATAAATATATTTTTTACCACCACCTAGAAAATGTCTGTATGAACACATTAAGCTAACTATTTTATGTTTTCGTACTTTCACTTTTTGCATAGTTTTTTTAATTATTAAAATTATTGGCTCAAAAAGACATATATTACATAGTATACTAATCAATAATGTATCATCACAATAGTGTATGACCAACCATGGAGAGAACCTCGATTCCAACCACATCCCGTATGGAGAGAATCTTGCGTCCAACCTCCTATACCTTCCTCTCTTGGGTAGATAACCGTGCGTCCAACCTCTTCCACCATACAAAAAAAAACCTCGGCTCTGCCTTTCTCATGTGTGGAGACAACATGTTCACGTCTTTTAGCTATCTTAAAAGGCTTGTTCCGACAACCAATGAAACTAAAGACCATTTTCTAACGTCACAAAATATTTTGTAGTAACTAATGTTAATTTTTCTATTGTATTCGTGGAAGTATCTTTGACACACCATGATGTAGCCTTTGTCTCTAGAACACTCCGACTGCAACCTTTCTTAGTGAGCCCCATGTCCACTCCCAGTTCATGGGCCACCTTCCTTAGTGGGCCCTCGTCTACTCCTGGCCCACCCATATTTGGTGGTCGGTTTGTTACATCCGGAAGGCATTAAATACTTGTTTACCGATCCTACAAATCACAATATGATCCTTCCCTGTGTTTTGTTCTCACTCGCACAGTTCCGATAATCACTTCCCGAAAGGTCACCCATCCTGAAACTACTTCAGCTCAAGCACACTTAACTCTGGAGTTCTCTCAGAACCCTTGATCGAAAAGATAAGTGCACTTTGGTGACATAGGTTACCAAATCAATTCTTTTAAACCTATACGCAAACCATGGTGTCACGGTCTCCGAACTCCTATGGATCTATCAACAACAATTTATGTTTTTCCAATCTATCTATCTATGTTTGTTATAAGCTTGTGTTTGATTAGCCTATTTTATCTAACTATTAGGTTGATGAGCTTCTACTCCTCCCTTTTAGGATTGAATAGATGGTAAAAATTATGTTTGCACAAAAAAGAGTCTATGACCACCCAATCAAGGTTGAAAAATTAGAAGAAAAAAAATTGACATAAATAAAGAAATAATATAAGATTATAATCACGATAATATATGAATCCCAAATAATTCAAAGGTGAAAAGATAAATTAAATAAAAGAATGTAAAAATACTATATTAAATTTTAAAATACAGTATTAGAAAAGGAAGACGCATATATTTTTGTTAAAAATTTAGCTTTCAATTAAAAAAGTTTTACCAATAGAACAAAGTTGAAAGCAATATTTTTGAAAAAAATATTTTGTTAGATGAAAAATATGAGACAATCTATGTTTATATAGAAGTGAGTATTTACAAAATTTAGAATTAATAATTAACTGTATATTTTCTTTAATCCCATTTCTATTTTTTTGTAGAATTAATAACTTAAAATTAAAAATAAGTAAATAATGTTATAATTTCGAATTTATGAAATATCTATATATATGTATAATCTCTTTATAATTATTATTTTTTAAAATTTTGTAATTGTTTGATAATTATCTTTTTACATTATTAATATTATTTAAAACAGAATATTTTGTTTTTTTTTTGTAATCAAATCTCAGGTTGATATAAACTTGACACATGTCAAAGTTTTGTTAATGAAGAACTTTCAAAACCCAACTTTATATAATAAGATGCTCCTAAGCTTTATTCTATTGCATCTTAAATAAATATATGCTCCTAAGCTTTATTCTATTAAGTCTATTTGGTTAAATAATGTAAGAGTTTAAGATGCAAGTTGTAAGAACTTTGGAAAATGAATAGTTGTGGTTGAGCAACAAAAAAAAAAAAAAACCCAATTTGTAACTCTCACTAATATGTGACAAACAACTTTGCTTATTGGATACTCTTCGATCAAAACAAATTTGATCATCATATTCATAAGGTCTATAACTAATTATGGCATTTCACTTTTTAATAAAGCCACCGCTTTAATGACTGACGACTAATCTACTATTTTTAAGACCCAACCAAAACACTCACTCTTTTGCAAAACTACAGTTACACTAGTAACCGTTTCTTTAATTCGGCGCGTACGAGAGAGAAAACAAACCACTCCACGCGCTTCAATCATTTTGTTTGTTTCACGTTTAAACGACACTTAAGTGCTTACTCTGGCCACTTCTCATTCACACTCATTAACTCTCTTCTGTTCTGTGTCCCTCTCTCATTTAAAAAACCTAATCCTCTGTCAAACCTTTTCTGAGTTTCTCCAGTTAAAAATCTTTCTTTTGCAAAAATGTCTAAAGTGGTTTTACTGGTGGCTCTCTGCTTTTTACCGGTTCTAACCATCGTGGCTAGGCCGAATAAGAACCCGTTTGTCGTGCGAGGCCGTGTCTATTGCGACACTTGCCTCGCTGGTTTCGAAACATCAGCCTCTACTTACATTCCTGGTAACGTTTTACATTAACATCCAAGATCCAAGATCCAATCTCCTATGAATCAGATTTGCAGTTTCCTATGTTTACATTTTTTTCTTTCAGATCGTGTTTTGGACTATTGAATCAGTTTTGAACTTGCAGATCTGTGTTTTTGTAGAGTTTTGATTCAAAATTTTAGAATCTGTTAGATGATTAGGCTGATTTATATGATTATGAAATATGAATATATATATATATATATATAGGTGCGGTGGTTAGATTGGAATGTAAAGACAGGAGAACAATGGAGTTAACGTATAGCCACGAGGCGCGGACCGACTCAACAGGATCATACAAGATCTTGGTTAACGAAGACCATGATGATCAGTTCTGTGATGCAACGTTGGTTAGCAGCTCTCAGTTACGTTGTTCCACTCGCTCCCCTGGCCATGACCGTGCCCGTGTGACTCTCACCCGTTTTAACGGTATTGCTTCAGACGAGCGTTTTGCTAACACTATGGGATTTCTAAGGGATGCACCAATGCCGGGCTGTGCGGAGATCATGAAGCTATACCAAGAAACCGACGACTAGTTTCTGTATGTTGTATCAGGGTTTACTGCGACCTGTTGGTATTAAAAATGTAATTGCAGCTTGTGTTTTTCGTGCATTCTATTGCTTGCACATCTCTGTTATGGTTTTATTACTAATCGAAAAAGAAAAAAAATACATATGGAATCTCTTCGCGGTAGAGAACAGAATACATAAACATACAATGGTTGCAGCTAGAATCTTAGAAGGAAGTAGTTACAAACATTGGATAACTCGATCACGGGATTGGTCCCTTTGTCTGAGGTTGATGATACTCGTCTTCAGAGACATCCTGAGAGCTAGGGTGAGCACTGTCAGAGGCAACACCATCAGAGACTGATAAAATGCTGAGCGAGTCTAGAGAAACAGAAGCAATACCCTCCAAGGCAGCAAGTCTTTTTTTATCATCCTCCTTCATCCTTTCTGAATGTATATTTATGTTGAAACCAGAGTCATCGTTTCCACCAAAAGCTGACTCCATCTTGTCCATATCGAAATTCTCATCCATGATCTGCTTAGTATTTGGATCATCCGAGTAAACAAACTTCACTTTGTTCCGTGTCTTTGGCTCTAAGAAAGGCCTCGCCACCTATATAATAAAACCCAACAGTCACACACACACACACTCATTAACGTTATAAACCAACACAACCTTTTAATGAAAAGCAAATTCTAACCTTCCAGAAGGGTTCAAAGAACTTGGGAGGATTGTAAAGAACAGCGAAAGCTAAACGCTCAGGGTAATGTTCTTGTAACACATGAGCTGTTTCTTTTGTAGTTCTTAATGATACATTCGCTAGACTATAGCCGTGGAAGTCTATCATCCACACCATCTGTTCTTCCCCTGGTGGCAAATTTTGGACTGCGTTCTCCATACAATACACAAGGTATCTAATTTGGCCTTTCACTGACTTAGAATTCTGAACAAATCAGATCAAAAACTAAATATGAGATCATAAAGTATAAGCATAAAGCAACTCTGTGCATTGGAATTGATGATGTGGAACAAACCTCAACACTCGGTCTCATGATAAGAACAGGTCGTCCAAGTTTGTCGACACAAGTCGATCTATATATCTTCCCTGTCTCAGCTTCACCAGCTACTTCCTCCTACGTAACACACAACAAACTCATCAGTCATACTCAACAAGATCACAACAATGTAACTTCCATAAAAAAAAAAAAAAATTACCCAACAAATCTCCTCAGGTTTGTATTGAACTCTCCATTTCAATGTTTCTTTAAGCATCTTAGTAGCTTTCTTGACATGCCAATTCCTCGCTCTTAAATACCTCAAAACCGCATCATCCGAACAAAAACTCGAAAGTTTCTCAGGTAATGTGCCTAGCAGCTTCCTCACTTCCTCTATCTAAATAAAACCCAAATTAATAACAAAAACACAAATCTGATTAAAAACCAAACTCTGAAACAGTGAACCAGTTTAATATTGTATACCTTTGCTTGTTCTTCTTCAGTTGGAACAGGTTTCACAAACCCATTAGTACTCATCACTGGATTAGGATTCGTAACTTCGTAATTAACTTCTTTTTTAAACTCTAAAAAATGTTTCGAAAAAGAAAGAAACACATCAGTTTCCAAAACCCAAGTCAAAATTATTACATTAAGAATCTTATTATTGAGCTAAGAAAAAAAAATTAGTGGTCAGGAAATGTCGATCTTAAATCTTACAGGCTATTTTGACCAAAAAAAAAAAAAAAAATCTTACAGACAACAATCGTTTATCACGGAATCATAAGATCATGTGATAGAAAATGTCGTGTCGGGAGGATCTTTGTCTATTATTACCTCATTAGTACAAAGATCAAATCTCATATCTGGAACATTGAAGAAAGATTTTGAAGGTTTTAAGAACTTACCTTTGCAAAATATTATTGTCTTTGGGAAATCGAAGCAGAGAGAAGAAGGGTACGAGTTTGAAGTCAAACAAACAAAAAAAACGAGGAAACTGTATTGGACTATTTTTTATGATGAAAAAGATATAATATATTTTGTGATTGAGATCTGATCATCTAACGGGTAGGTGAGTATTTTGCTCTTTTGTTACCATTTTTTTTGGGCAAGATTTAGTGGTAATTGTAATGACAAGAGGTCGCTTAATGATATTCCTAAGATAATAAAATTTGAAGACTTATATGTCCAAAAACCCCAATTTCAAAACGCCACGTATGGTGGCAATTACTTTCAGCCTAGAGCTCTTTTTGCAACGACGACAACAAAGCTCCATACAGGACAAGCCAAAGTGCATATCTATTAAGAAGGCAAGCTCGAGAGATGTTGATGCAACAGCTCCTTGTTTCATATCAAAAGCTATCTCAAGAAATCAATGGGAAATTTGAAGGCTTTAATTACAACCCATGTCAAGGAGCTAGAGATGCAAGTCGCTCAAACTGCATAAGCCGTAACCAGACAAGTCAAGTTGTTAGAAGACAAGCCGGCGTTATATTAGGACATGCTGAAGGTAAACCTAATTAAAGGGTATTGCAATTTTTGTTACTATATATCTTTGTGATTCCGGTTCTAACGTTAACGTAATGCAGAGATATTATTATTGAAAAAAAAGAGGAGATATTACCGAAAAACATAGATGACGAGATATAATGTTGATCCAACGTTAACTTAGTCATTAAGGATTACTCACAAAAGTTAATAACGGAAGATAAATCGCGTCTACAATTAGTTGTGGGAAACTACTGTATCGTTCATATGGACTTCCACGTCCTAGAAATGGACAAAAAACTTGGTAAACCTTTGATTCTTGGAAGAACATTCCTAGCTATCGCTAATTCAATCATCGCCCACACCAACAACAAAGTTATCTTCTCCAAAATCGAAAAGAAGAGGTTCTATTAATCAATCCATTATACAAATACCGATTCAAAGAAACAAGATGGATACGAGGAGTCACGAGATTGATAAGATGGACATCAAGGATGTCTCTTAAAAAAACCAAGAAAACTATGGAAAATTTCTATGTGACTGCATGTGAAAGATAGAAGAGAACTTTGGTCTGTTTGTGAACAAACTCTTATTTTCAACAACTTACAATTGGGTTTTACACAGCCATTCCACTGATTGTTTGTTGCAACGTAAAAACATCCTAATCCTGTTGGGTTACACAGCTTGTGTAGCTCTTCTGGTTTGCACAACTTCATGTACATTTCGCAACAGTATTTGTTATACATTAGTTATAAGCTCAATAGGTCTATCGCCAATGACAAATACACAGATGTTGCTTTGCTTTAGTAATTTCATGTTTTACTGAAATGTCAATATACTGCTCAGGTTTAGGAAATCATTCCTACTCTGTTTAAGCCAAACCCACTGATTCACAGTAACACTTTGATGAAGCTACTAATCGAAAGAGATCGTAGAATGACTAACCTCTCTACAGGAAACGCTTCTGTATCTGTGGTTCTCTGGTTTCTGTGGCACAAAGCCTCTTTATTATTTGAGGCAAGTTGTGTATCTATAGAAGACACCCTCCAAAATGCCATCTTCGAGGTTGTGGTCTTGGTAAGAGGTTATTTGGGATCTGTTATATATCATGAATAATCCAAACACTAGTAGCTTGTTATATATATATATATATATATATATATATATATATATATCATGAATAACAATATTTATGTAATACCATGTTGTATACAACTATACATATCTGAATAAGTTTCTTCCCTTCGGCAATAAATTAATCATACAAACCAATACAACAATAGTAGCTTGTTGTTCTAATAGAGATTACTAAAACACTGAACTAATAATAGAACACCTTAAAAGAATCAATCAACCTGAGCTTCTCGTGCTCTTTGTACTTCCAAGTCATTAAGGTAAATCTGGTAGATATATAAAGCGAATCCCATGAAGGCGGTAACCATAGCGACCGTCTTAAGCTCAGTCAGCTTGTCGTGGAACACGGCAATGGCTGCAAGAGGTGTAACAATGAGAGAGAGCGTACCAATAAGGTTTGAAAACAGCGAAGTCACCAAAAATATCAGTGACACGGCTCCAACAGAACCCAATTGCCACGAAACCGCGATTCCAACCAAAGTCAAGACGTATACCACTCGACCTTCCTGAAACTCATCCATCTCCACACTCAACAGCATCCATTCCCCGCTCGCAAACAGCCCGATAACCGCAACACAAGAAGCCACGAGGGACGTGTAGATTTGCATCTCGAGAACCATAGAGAAAGTCTCACTCTTGATAACCTTCTCGAATGACAACTGCATAAGAGAGAGCTGAAGAGAATACATAAGAGAACCAAGAACAGTACAGAAACACCCAACTAAGTAACTCCACTTAGAATCTCCTGATGGGCTATTACTCGAATCATCATCATCATCCAAAGAAACCAACACAGCAGAAACAGAGAGCAACAAAACAGAGGAGAAAATCAAAACAGTGATTTTCTGAGAGTTGATGAAATAAGAGAAGACACCATTGAAAGCTAACTGTGAAGCACATAGAATAGAGAAAGTTGAAGCAGAGAGATACGAAAGACCAAAAGAATAGAAAAGATTGTCAAAAACCAATAGCAAGACCAAGAGAAAGATAAATCCAAAGCAGAGTAGTGAAAGAAGAAGAAGAAGAAGAAGAAGAAGAAGAAGAAGAAGAGTGTGATGAAGAAGAAGGAGGAAGGAGACAAAGAGGGAGATAAAGAATGGGAAAGCCACAGGTTTGGACAAGAGTAGAGATCCATTTACTGTTTCCACCTTCATTGTAATAAAACCGACCAAGGAGAACAGCAACAGCTTGAGCGGAGATGAGGAAGAAGATACTGATGAAGACAAGAATCCACCATTGGGTTCGTTTAAGCATTAAGAGTTGAGTAGGAACACTAGTTCTTCTGTTGTTTCCTTCATCTTCTTCCTTTAGCAGCAGCAACACTTGTTCATCTGTAACAACCAAAAACAACACATAAAGTGGTTCACAGCTCTTTGGTTTCAATCACAGAGGAGGAAAACAGAGAGACCCTAAGAAGAATACTGGGTATTAGGGGGGTTTTTTGATGGAAATTGGAATTGAATTGAGGAAAATTAGAGAAATTTTACCCATGATGAAGGGAAGGGAGAGTAGTTGAGTGATGGATGAATGAGACGATTGAGAAGAGTCTGATAATTTCTGAAAAGATCTGGACCTCTGGTGGACGAGAGATAATTTAAAGTTTATAAACATGTATAAATCGAATATTTTAATTATTTATATAAAGTTCATCATACTTGTTATTTGTGTTGGTTTTGTCTTTCATAACCTATGACGTGGCATCCTGTGGTTGGGTAAAAGTTTCGGATATGTTGTTTTCGGTCATGTATATTTGCTTCTTGGAAGGGAGTCAGAGTGTTCTCTCAGCTCTTCCGCTTCTTGGAAGCTTCTCCACTGCTCGTTTCTCTCTCGGATAGCTTCACCATTTTCTGGTAACTCTCTTGAGATTGGTTCTAATTATTGTTTCTGGTTTAGCTGCTACTGTTGTTTGTAATGTTGTATTAAGTTTTTGATTTTGGTTCTCGTGTTTCTTTGGGTTCGCGTATGGGTTTGTCTCTAGCTTTACTTTTGGAACTTATTTATTAGATATTGTTTATTTTGTGAATTGTGTAACATAGTTGTTGTCATGGTGAATTCGATTAGGGATTGAGGGAAGCCATTTGTTTTTTTTAAGCTCATGTAGTTGTAGCCGCTAGTGAATGTTGTTTGTTTTTCAGTACAAAAATGTTGCCATTTAGCTTATTATACACTAGTAGATCTATCTTACTCTAAAGTTATTGGCGTGTTTTCATTCTCTGTTGAACTCTTTGAGATCCAACCTAGTTCTATTGACTTTCTTTGTACTCATCTAGTCCATGGCGATTATTTAGGTTCAATAGTTATAGGTTTTCCGCACAAATTGCTTCAAAGCGTCACATGCACTTGTCCTCCTCCCTTGATCATAACTTTGTTGTAATGTTTATTGTAACTAGCCTCTAAGAGTTGAGCAGTGAATTATAAGCTTTGCCAGTTTAGCAGCAACAGACCTTAGCTCAAGGGTCATTTTGGATTTGTCTAGGTCTAGGTTCTGGACAGTGTGTCAAGGGTTTAGGGTATAATCTAATTGATCAAGTCTCTAGTATTGTATGGTGTGGAATGAATGGTCAGAGACGCAGAGGCCTTGTGGTGAGAGCTGGAAAAGCTGCTCTTTGTCAAACAAAGAGACGCAGATCAAGAAAATCTCTGGCTAGGACTCATGGTTTCCGTAGGAGGATGAGGACCACTAGTGGTAGAGCGTGTCAAGGGACGCTGGAACCTCTGTCCCAAGTCCAACCCTAGCAGTGGCAAACAGGCTTGAGTTTTCTTTCTCTTCTCACTCTATATTCCAAATCCACACAAACGTTAAACATCATGTCCTGTTTACACAAGTTTCTGATACAATCATGGGACCATGTGTGAGACACGCCAGTGACACCAATTAGTCTTGTGTGTGAGACGAGTGAAAATGAATCGCTCTGTTCATTGTTTCATTACATACGGAAACTAAAAATACTACCAAACATACTACATTGTTACTTGAGTGAACAAACAGGAAGAGCTGCATGCTCTCATCCTAAAGGCGGGCCTTCTGCTTCGACTATGCGATGTTGTGGGCGAAGGAGAAGACAAAGAGTTTATATATTTATGGGTTTGTTACTTTGTTGAATTGCAAGAAATTACTGCGGAATAATTGGCTATGATTGTTAAAGCATGTTTTGATTTATAATAGAGTAGAGGTTATGGGGTCAAGACTCCAAGTCAAATTATTTTGTTTTTCATTCAAATGTCAAAACGCGTAGTTTTGGTATTTTATATAAGGATAACCCATCCGAGGGTTATATTCCGGTCTAAAAGATAATAATTTAACTATGAATTTATTAATTTATAGGCTTTCAACAAAACTACAAACATAATGAAATTTTCATAGTCCAAAATCCAAAATATCGGAGAAAGCCATGCCAGTGTTACACATTCTTTCATACCACATATTGCGTTCTGAAACAATAGCTGGTGTTGCCAATCCTTCTAGCAGAGATTCACACGTATTTATACTATCAAAGGCCTCAAAAGCTGCCTTAGATGCTGACACGTACGCATTAGACCTTGCAAGTTGTTTAGCTTTTTTCAGTGCTGTATTTGAGGATTCATAACCTGACATGCAAGACCCATATGGGATCTTAAGCGTCGGATCATTCGTTGTTCTATGCAAGCCTTCAATCATCGCCAGGTTCTTATAGCCAGTGCCGTGCCTACCCTTGGGCAAAAAGGCCAAATGCCCAAGGCCACCAAAAAAAAAACTAAAATTTTAGGCCACATTTTATGTAAAAAGTAAGCTTATATATTTAGTTAACTTAATATAACATATTTTAATAATGGAAACTTTTCATTAGAATTATATTTTTAAAAAATACTATAAGTTTTATTGAGATTTTCTTATCTTGAAAATAAATTCTTTACTAATAACAGTATAAGTAAAAAAAAAATATTTAAACAAAGAATAACTCAAAGTAGTACATGTGGAAAATTACAATAGAACATTGTGAGTTAACAAAAATGATTTTAATTTTTATATTATTGGTTTTGTTATTAACATTTTATTTTCATTTAATATTAAAATAGTTTTAAATATTACAATAGTCAAAAATTTTTTTTTTTGCCCTCCATCGGTGTGAGCACGGCACTGCTTATAGCCCAACATTTCCGCCTTCTGGAAGACCATAGGGACAAGACCTTTCAGGTCGAGGGTGAACGTTGTAGGGTCAGAGGTTAGCCAAGGAATACAGAAGTGCTTGTAAATTGTTGGTTGTGAACAGAGTTTGTCAAGTAATGCTTTTGTGACTTTGTCACTCGGTGAAAAAGATGAAGACGAAGACAAAGGGGTGATTGATAAAATAAGAAGAAGAGGAAGAAATGAAAATACATTACTTCTCACACCAGAAACGGCCATCTTCGTGACTCGTGAGTGTTGAAGAATAGTTATGTTTTATTTTATTTTTAGATGTAGCTCTTATATAGGATATTTTCTATCTTTATATAGGATGTCTACATTATTAAGAAACAAACCACCTTAATTTTTTTTTTGGACAAAAAAATCACCTTACGTAACAAATTCTACATTTAATAAGAAATTTAGATAAAATAGTAAAAATATCTCATTATATAAAATGAGTTTTCAAAGCTAGCCATTACCATGATTTTGACACATGTCAAATAATTAATCTGAAATTTTGACATGTGTAAAAGTTAATATTTAGTAGAGAATTTAAGATTACTATAAAAAAACAAAAAAATTTGTTTTAAACAATATTAATAATGTTAAAAGATAATTATTATCAAAAATTTACAAAAATTAAGCAGTTTTTAAAAATAAATATGAGATAATATATATATATATATATATCTTATTATATAAAGTATATTTTCCAAAGTAGTAACTCATAAGATCTAAAACGAATTAGATAAGGGCTAACAAAAAAACCATACAGTAAATATACAAAAAAATAATAGAAAAGAGATCAAGGAATGGGCTACATGCTTGATATCATGTGTTGGGATCATCTAGGTTCTACGCTCATGGTTTTTGCCCTACCACAACATGCCTAGCTAGTTATGGCGACTGATTCAAGAGTAATCTAAAGTTGGAGACGATAATTTTATGGGTTGGGTCGTATTGATAACGGGGTCTAAAGTTGGAAGAAAGGTTTTGGGAAGATGAAACATATAGAAAGATCAAAGACGTATAGTTTCAAACTCAAAAGGTTAAATAACTTTTTTCTCACAAGAAAAAATACTTTGAAAAATTAGTCGTCAAAGGTCGACAAAGAAGAACAACATTAGCTGTCGTTGGCCTTTATGTCGATGAAGGTGATAGTCTGCTTAATTTGCCTGGACAAAAAAAGCGTCAACAGCGTCTACACATGCCATAACCTCCACTGCGACCACCGCCAAATCGGCCGCCTGAACCAAGATTACTACCAGAATGGCCAGTGTAGGAATCTCTCATAAGTAGAACCTTCTTAACGACAAGTTCCTTTCCAATCATAACACTACCATTAAGTTCCAACGCCTTCTTTGTGTCTTCTTTTAGATCAATGTAAGCAAATCTGTAAAATAAAAATACAACATAGCTTATATATCATATAGTTAAAAAGCTTTTAACTTATAAGTTGTCATAAACTTGAGGAGGAAGTAACAAACCCTTTGACAGCACCGGTTACAATGCTTGTTGGAACAAAAACCCTTGTGATCTCTCCACATGTACTAAAATGTTCACTTAATGCGGTCTTGATATCATCCTCCGGAAGGGCAGAGCCAAATCCTTCAACGTAAATCGTTTGAACACTGCCACACCACAAGTATCAGTACTTTCAAGAGACAACAATTATCAACACAAGAACATCTTACGTACGTAAAACAAATCTCGCAAACATCGAAAAATCAATTCACCTGCTTTGTGGAGGAGTAAGTGCAGCTATATTTCCATTCTCAGCAGCCTCTTCATCAGATTCTTTAACTGCTAAATCTGAACTGCTTGCAACCTTGCTAGTAGGCGGCGCTGCCTTCTGTCGTAGCAAGTTTACATTTGATGCCTAGTAAACAAAGTACATATGCAAAATTAGGGATTAAAAAAAAATAATAAGACATAACAAGAATGAGATATAAAGTATCACCTTGTCATCCTGAGAATCATCTGAGGATGAATCAGAAGATGAAGAGCAGGATCCTTTGAAGGCTCCTATTTTTTTTTCCATTAGCAAACACAATAAAGTTTATACATGTCGCTCTTAGATGTTTGTAAACAAAAAATCCTTATTGAGTGTGTACCTCATCAGAAGTATAAAGTATCACCTTGTCATCCTGAGAATCATCTTCTGATTCATCCTCAGACGAACTGCTCTCTGCTTTCGTCGTCAAAGAGCCATTGGTTTCAGCAACTTCCTGAAATGAATGTTAGGAAAGTATGCATAACTACTAATTGAACATGAACAATACTACAATATAAACAACATATAGAACTTATATAAAGTTAAATTCACATAAGTAAAAAACCTTCAGTGAGGTCAAAATCTCCTGTAGATCTGCATTGGTCGCCAACAAATCCACCTTTGAGGTTAACAAATCCACTTTTGTAATTAACAAATCCATCTTTGCTTCCATCGGCTGAAGAAAGTCCATTGTCTCCTGTTACATAACTAGCCATTAAAACACTATGGAAGAGAATAAATAACTGAGAAAAAACTGAATTTAGTCAGTACTCTCTCAAGAACATTAGGATTCCTCCGAATATTTAACCTTGTTCTCAGATTTTTTCTTTTGATTTTTCTTTTGCTTCTTCAGTTTTACTTTGGTCTCCAAATCATCTTCTTCCGATCCTCTCTCTTACCTTAAAAGAACACCAGCAAACAAAAAAAAAACAATATTGACAAATCATTATTATTCTTTTTCCCCTATAACCACATATACCCAAAATCACAAGAACACATATCATATATGTAAGTAATTAAATAACTTATTCCCTCAGCCATTGGAGCACAACTTCACAAGTCATATATTCATTCTCTCATAAAGTAGTATAGAGAGAGCAACATAAAAGAAACCTAATTTTCTTACCTTTCTTCAACGGCTTCGTGGTCTTGATTATAGCAGGATCTGCTTCAACCTGAAAACTTGAATAAATTAATTAAACCAAAACAAATTCCAGTTTAGCTTTGCGAATAAACCACAGCTTAAAAACTGAGTAGGAAGAACAACAAAGAAGAAAGTCATATCGTGGGTAACAAATTAATTACTTTGGTGGTATATTTCTTGCTAGACTTGCCCATGGAGAATGATAAGTAAGGAGAAAAGCTAAAAGAAACCTTTACGTTTTCGAGAGAGAGAAGCAAAAACCCAGCAGCTTAATTAAGATATTTTTTCACTTTTAAAATTGAGTTTTATTTTATTATAATTTTTGAAACTTCACGAAGAGTTACATAATTGTACTTTAGGTCTTAACATACATTTTAGGTCTAAACTTGTATTTTATTTTAAGTGTTGATTGGTTCTCTCGCTACCTCCCGCAAACGCTGCGTTTGTGGGTGGTAGCTGTTGTTAGCGATTGGTATCAATTACACAAATTGCTCCAATCATTCCAAATTGTACCTAACCACTTCAAACCACTGAATTCCAAAAGTTGTTTCTCGCAAGCGTTTGCGGTTGCGGGCGATTGCGTTTGAGATTTTTTTTTTAACTTGAAACAAATCAATGATAGTGAATTTTTTTTATATATATCTTTTACCTAACTATTTTATTCATTAAGGATGGAAAAAAAATAGTGTGAATACAATTGAGAATATTAAAAAATAAACAATTGGAAAAAAATAAGATTTCAATTAACAATAACCCGGAAACTTGACGGAAATTTAATGGCACATCGCACGTAAGTTCAAAAAAATCTAAATAAATATAACATTTCATCAGAAATTTAAGAACATAAGATTATTTGTGAAAAATATAAAAAAAATCACAAGTGACTCTTCTCAACTCTCGTTTGATCATTACTACCGATGCAAATACTGCCCCATGGAACTTATTGAGTGTGTGAAATTTTAAAAAGAAGATCTACGATCTAAAACATATGTTTTTCATTTATCAAATTACTTTATTAAAATGCATAAAGTAATATGTATTTCAATATGAAATTTATTTGTTTTTTAAATAATTATTTAAGTATTTTTTTTAATGAATTTTAATTATAAATCATGTTAAATAATTTTTTTGGTATTTTAAACATTTCTATAATTATATTTTATATTTATTATGTTTTTACCGCTATTGCATCCGCTGGTCAACCAGTTGTAAACTCCCGCAAATGCACCCATTTTAAAACGCTAAAATCAGTCATTCAAAATGCTTAATAACGCTTGAAACCGCAACCACCCATTTTCGCAATCTCCCGTAATCGCAACCGTAAACGCTGCGGTTGAAACAGTTAGAGCCCACACTCGTACCAAAAAAAAAGAACAATAATTGAGTTACATAAACCGAAACTTAATTATGGCTCGATCCTACGACATTGGAAATTTGTATAGAAAATCAATAAAAAAAACGAAATCGCGTTATTCATTGATAATTTATACATATATTGTAGCCCGTGCTTTAATGAATAGTTTTTGTCATTCATATTGTTTGTCATATGTAGATTAAAAAATCATAAGAGAAATGGATATATCAAAATAGTGGAAGTAAATAGAGAAATGAAAACTGTTCAAATTTGTTTATGAAAACAAAACCTCGGAGCATTGGAAACAGGAAAACGTTTTTCGTTAAGCATTTTGACAAATCGAAAATGTCGAAAGTAATAATAAATACTTTTATGTGAATACGCAACAGAAAATGTGTTGTAATAGAAATCGAATCTGTCATACGATTCTAGTGGTTATTATGTGAAAACTCAATCTGACTTTGCCAAAACGTGATTAAAAAAACATCATTCTTTGCTATTTAAACTAAGTTTAATTTCCTCCGTCTCCAAATACTCAACAGGCCCTACACCGGCGAAGACCTCCACAGCGACCACTGCTAAATCGGCCGCCTATGTAAAGTCTGCCAAGCCTGCCGAAACGTCCGCTGAAACGATCGCCAAGATCTAGATCACTACCAGAATAGTCAGGGGAGGATGTAAGAATTACAAAAGAGTATGAGAAGAATAGAGAATGAGATAGAATGATCAAGAGAGAATGAAAGAGAGAAAGAGAGAAAGAGAGAGCGGCTAGGTTAGAATAGAGGAGAAGGAGAGATTCTCATTCCTTGAATAATAATGACCTAGTTACAAACTATTTATAGGGATACAATGAATTCTATATAAGGAAACTACTAGAATGTACATTGATAATCGTAGGAAGAACGGGTTCTTATATCCTAAGAAGAACACGTTCTTATATCATAAGGAGAACATGTTCTTAGTGTGTTCATGTTCACACTCCCCCTCAAACTTAATCATTTGGAACAGAGGTTAAGCTTGAAACTATGAACAGCCGCCTCATTAAAAACCTTAGTATGTAAAACCCATTTGGGACAAAAACATACTAAAGGAAAAAGAGTATGGAGTGAATAGCTTAGGGTCTTCATCGGTGGTCTGGTTAGGTCCATAAGTCCAAGTTTGGAGTGTATATACTCGCAAACCTTGGGACTCGTTGCTTTGGTGAAAATGTCTGCCAGTTGTTCAGAACTCTTGGTGTGACATGGCAAGATAACTCCTAACTGAACTTGTTCTCTAACTTTATGGCAGTCCACTTCTATGTGTTTCGTCCTTTCATGGAATACTGAGTTTGATGCAATGTGAATAGCGGCTTCATTGTCACAATGCATTGTGATCGGCTTTGGAGTCTCGATGCCTAGATCCTTCAAGAGAGCTTTGAGCCACATGAGTTCGGTTGTGAGCTTCCTCATTGCCCTGTATTCAGACTCTGCACTTGAGAGAGATACCACCTTTTGTTTCTTACTCTTCCAAGTGACAAGATTTCCTCCAACAAACGTGCAATAACCAGATGTTGAGCGTCTATCTTCATGATCCCCAGCATAATCTGCATCACAGTATCCTACCAGCTCTGCATTTCCATTACATCCCATCCATATGCCTTGTCCTGGTGATCCTTTGAGATACTTGAGTATTCGGCTCACCATTTTCCAATGATGTAATGTTGGCTTCTGCATATGTTGACTCACCTGGTTCACAGCAAAGCATATATCAGGTCGTGTTATGGTGAGATAAATAAGCTTACCTACCAACCGTCGATACTGTTTTACATCTTCGAAAGGAGCATCATTCAGCTCCCCCTTACGACCAGCCTTGTAGTCTTCTTCAAGTGGAGTTTCAACTGGTTTTGATCCAAGTTTACCTGCCTCATTCAAAAGATCAAGTGTGTACTTTCTTTACGACAAGAAGAGTCCTTCTTCAGAACGACAAACTTCTATCCCAAGAAAGTACTTTAGTTCTCCAAGATATTTGATATCAAAAACTGATTTAAGATAGAGTTTGGTATCTTGAATACCTACCTTGTCATTCCCGGAGATGATAATATCATCAACATATATAAGAATGACTATAATACCTCTTTGGCTTGGGTAAGTGAAAAGAGTGTAATCAGCTTCTGATCTTCTAAATCCTTTTTCCATCAGTGTTGAACTGAGTTTATGATACCAAGCTCTTGGTGATTGTTTCAACCCATATATTGCTTTCTTTAATTTAAACACCTTTCCGGAACCAATAGTGTCTTCAAGTCCTGGTGGTGATCTCATATAGACTTCATCTTCTAGTTCTCCTTGTAAGAACGCGTTCTTCACATCCATCTGCCACAATTCCCAAGATAGATTAGTAGCTAATGAGAGCACTACTCTTACCGTGTGAAGTTTGGCTACTAGAGCGAATGCATCACAATAGTCTTCTCCATAAGTTTGAGTGAACCCTCTTGCTACAAGCCTGGCTTTATATCGTTCTATCTCCCCATTACTTTTATACTTTATAGTGAATATCCATCGAGATGTCACAGCTGTCTTCCCTTTTGGTAGATCAGCTTCGTCCCATGTGTGATTTTTCAGCATTGCATTAGTCTCATCTCCGACCGCATCACGCCAAACTTTATGTTCTTTAGCTTTCTCATAACTTTGTGGAATCCAATGCTGATCAATTTGAGTGAGAAACACTTGATGCTCAACAGGAAAATGTGCCAGAGTGCATACAACTTGTATAGGGTGAGCAACCGTCTGACTATTGTAGAAGATGCGAGGATTTTTTCCAGTTCTTAGGAGCAGACTTGAGTCTTTCACTTCGTCGGAGGGGAATAAATTCAATAGCCTCATCCTCTGTAGCCTCAACCTCTGTAGCCTCAACCTGAGTCGGATGTTCTTCCACATGATCTTCTTCCTCTAATTTAGGTTCTTCTCCCTCGAAAGCAAGATCATCCTCCTCGGATACACATTCTTCACCTAGATTGTTCAGTTCATCTTCAGCTTTATCATAATCATCTGCTTCTTGACTATGAGGACTATCAGTTTCATCTAGAGAAGAACAAGGTTGATGTTGATTATTCGCAACTCCAAGACTTTCAAGAAGAATGCGGAGATTGTCTGCTCTATCTGAGGAAGAGTAGGGAAGATCTTTCAAGTCCTCCCAATTACTTGTATCATAGAATCCCTTAGATTCTAAGAACTTGACATCCCTTGAGACCAAAACCCTCCTAGCTTCAGGTTCATAACACTTATATCCCTTTTGAGTAGTTTAGTAGCCAATAAACATGCTCTTGACACTCTTAGCGTCAAGCTTGTCATGGTGCTCACCTGGTTTTAAAACATAACACACACATCCAAATACACTTAAGTGATTGATAGACGGTTTAATCTTGTTAAGTACTTCAAATGGAGAGATATCACTCAGTATTTTTGTTGGAGTTCGATTGATCAAGTAGCATGCTGTTACAACAGCATCTCCCCATAACTTCTTTGGTACATTTGTGTGGAACATCATAGATCGAGCAACCTCCATAAGATGTCTATTCTTCCTTTCAGCTACGCCATTTTGTTGGGGTGTATAAGGACAACTTGTTTGGTGAACAATCTCATGTTTGGCCAAATGTTGTTTGAACGCATGACTTGTATACTCCCCACCATTATCTGATCTCAAAATTTTAATCTTGGCATTATAATGGTTAGTCACATAGTTTTGAAAGTTTGTAAAAGCATCAAGAACTCTATCCTTAGAAGGAAGCAAGGTTAGCCAAGTATATTTTGATTTTTCATCAATAAAAGTAACAAAATATTTTTGATTTTCACGAGATAAGCAAGGTGAAGTCCAAACATCATAATGAATTAAGTCAAAACAATGCTCATATATGGTTGAGGACTTAGGAAAAACAGTTTTGCAATGTTTACCAAGGATGCAAGCTTCACAATCATTATTCTTAAACGAAATACTAGGCAACAAAAGTTCCAAAGCACGAAAATGGGGATGGCCAAGTCTAGCATGCCACACTGAACTATTAGCCTTATCAATTATCGATTTAAAACATGACGAAAGGGAAGTAGATAGGTTTGAATCCTCAAGCACATAAAGCTCATCTTTAGTGGTTCCTTTGCCAAGCACTCGACTTGTTTTAATATCCTGAAAATAAACATCATTAGGGCCAAATATTGCATAACAATTAAGATCATTTGTCGCCCTTTTAACTGATAATATATTGGAGGTGAAGCTAGGCATATAAAAAGCTTTAGATGTTTTCTCAAACAAGTTTAAGTTTCCTATTCCTTCAATAGGTACTTTATCTCCATTGGCTATGATCACATTTCCTAAAGCCGGTTTTATATCTCTA
>NC_025697.1:16381064-16418512 GCF_000633955.1 Camelina sativa
TCTCCATTGGCTATGATCACATTTCCTAAAGCCGGTTTTATATCTCTAATTAGCTTAGAATCACTAATCATATGGTGAGAGGCTCCAAAATCAACAATAAGAGGTTTCATAGCATTGAGAGTAAGATAGGCGTTACCAGAAGACTCTTTTAGAGCCTTGATGAGTGCATCGAGGTCAGATTTTCTCACCAACTCCGAGGAGGCTGCTAACGCTGATCCATTTCCTTCAGTGATTTGAGGAACCATCAGAGCTTGTGTTTCACCATATCCACTCGCTTGATTCGCTCTTGGATTAGTTCCTCTCGGGCGAAGATGTGGATGAAGAGCCCAACATTTCTACTTAAGATGTCCATGCTTCTTGCAATGATCACATATGAGCCGGTTCTTTCCATCATTTCTATAGTAGACCTTGTTTGCAACAACTACCTCTACTTTGTTGGCTGTGATAAGATCACCTTTTGCTCCAAACAAACCAATGGAACCATGCTCCTTTTGAATTTGATTGCACACATCATCAAGACTTGGAAGCTTGTCCGAACGAAGAATATGTTTGATGAGATCATTGTATGACGGATTCAACGTCAAGAGCAAGCCAAACACCTTGTCTTGTTCACGGCGTTCATTTAGAACCATTGGATCCACCGAGTTAGGCCTTAACATTTCCAACTCTGCCCAAAGAGATCTGAACTTCCCAAAGTGTTTAGTAAACTCCATGTCTTCCTGGTTGAGATTGTTAATTGCTTTCTTTACCTCAAACACACGACTCAGATTGGAGACATTACCAAACACATTCTGTAGGGTATCCCAAAGATCCTTAGCTGTCTCACAATATGAGTAAGACTCAAGAATCAGAGCATCCAAGGAATTTTGGATGAAGGCTAAAACACTTTGGTTCTCTTGGAACCACTTGTCGTTGTCACACACAACGATCTCCTTTCCTTCTTGTTTGGTCGTCGTCTCCTTCACAGCTTCATTGCTCTCAATGTGCTTCCAGAGCCCGCGACCGCACAGTGCTGTCTTTGTGATTCTTGCCCATAGCAAGTAGTTCCCACCTTTGAGTGTAACAGGGATGATTAGGGTTTTGCTGAGATCCATGATGAGATCTTAGATCTGAATCTGGTTGCGGAATAAAAACAAACTGAGATTTTGTAGAATATGAGCGTTACTGCTCTCATACTATGTAAGAATTACAAAATAGTATGAGAAGAATAGAGAATGGAATAGAATGATCAAGAGAGAATGAAAGAGAGAAAGAGAGAGCGGCAAGGTTAGAATAGAGGAGAAGGAGAGATTCTCATTTCTTGAATAATAATGACCTAGTTACAAACTATTTATAGGGATACAGTGAATTCTATATAAGGAAACTACTAGAATGTACATTTATAATCATAGGAAGAACGGGTTCTTATATTCTAAGAAGAACACGTTCTTATATTCTAAGAAGAACACGTTCTTATATCATAAGGAGAACATGTTCTTAGTGTGTTCATGTTTACAGAGGAATCTCTCATAAGTAGAGCCTTCTTAACTACAAGTTCCTTTCCAAATATAACACTACCATTAAGTTCCAACGCCTTTTTTGCGTCTTCTTTTAGATCAATGTAAGCAAATCTGTCAAAAAGAAAAAAATACAACATAGCTTATATATATAGTCAAAAGCTTTTAACTTATAAGTTGTCATAAACTTGAGGAGGAAGTAACAAACCCTTTGACAACACCGGTTACAATGCTTGTTGCAACAAAAACTCTTCTGATCTCTCCACAGTCACTGAAATGTTTACTTAATGCAGACTTGATATCATCCTCCGGAAGCGAAGAGCCGAATCCTTCAACGTAAATCGTTTGAACACTGCCACACCACAAATGTCAGTGGCGATACTTCCAAGAGAGAACATTATCAGCACAAGAACATTTTTACGTAAACAAATCTCGCAAACATCGAAAAATCAGTTCACCTGCTTTGTGGAGGAGTGGATGCATCTATATTGCCACTACTAGCAGCCACTTCTTCAGAATCTTTATCTGCTGAATCTGAACTGCTTACATCCTTGCTAGTAAGTGGAGCTTCCTTGATCTGTCGTATAGAAGGTTTACATTTTTATAAACGAGAGAAATATATAGATACAAAATAAATATACAACAAAAGACTAAGTAAAAATAACTGAAAACTGATTAATAACACTAAAAAAGACGCCTAAATTTAACCATACTCTCTCAAGAACAATAGCATTCCTTATTTAGAATCGGACCTTGTTCTCAGATTCTTTCTTTTGCTTCTTCAGTTTAATTACTTTGATTTCCGAATCATCTTCTTTCTCTCTCTTACCTAAAAGAACACAAGCGGAAAAAAAAACTAAAAATCAAGATTCACAAATCAATAATATACTGTACTTCAGAGGGAGTAGCCAGACATGATTACAGCCCCGTCTACATAATTTCTTGGTCCCTAGGCATATATAATTTTTTCCGTAAAATACCCAAGAACATATATCATATATGTAAGTGGGTTTAATACAATAAAATTACTTATTCCCCCAGCCAAAGCAGCACAAGTAAATAAGGAGTAGCTAAGAGAGAGCAACACAAAAAGAAACCTGATTTTCTTACCTTATGTTCAACGGCTTCATGGCCTTAACCATAGCAGGATCAGCTTCAACCTAAAGACATGAAAAAGCAGAACAAATTCCCATTAGCTTTGTGAATAAACCAGAGCTATATATCAAGACTGATCGTAAGAAGAAGAACAAAAAGGACAAACTCTTATCGTTACAAAATTAATTACTTTGGTGGCAGATTTCGTGCTAGACTTGCCCATGGAGAATGATGATTAAGGAGAAAAGCTCAAAGCTTAATTAGGTTTTCGAGAGAGAGAGAGAAGCAAAAACCCAAATTGTATTTTTCTCTTTTAGGGCTTTTGGTCTTAAATTGTATTTTATACTTGAAACTTGACCAAGAGTTACATAATTGTATTTTAGGTCTTTTTTTTTGGCTGACAATTGTACATATTTTAGGTCTTAAATTGTATATTATTTTATTTATTCTTTAGCGTCGAAGTTTAATAATTGGGCTACATAATCGAAATTAACTTGATTTTCACGAGAAACTCAACCATAATCGAATTGAACATCCCAGAAAATTTATTAGATTATCCTAGTTTTTTTTTAAAAAAACTAGGTTAAACCCGCGCTACGAGGATTTATTTTTCTCAAATAAAAACAAAAAAAAAATTTCAAAAAAGTTATTTTATATTTTTTTCGGCGAAAGTTTATATATTTGAGACTCAATCACTAAAATTCACAAAAATCTTTTTAGACCTCTCTTTTTAGTCGAGTTTAGAGTCGTGTTCATTTAAATCAAGAGGATTCTTTGGACCCCAACTGTCTTTATACTTCACAATGTCAACTGGGTCCAAAAAATCCTTCAGAAATTTCCGGCGAAATTTCATATCAGTGATGAAGATGGTAAATCGTGTGAGCTACAACTCAGCCATCAAGGGGGAGATTGTTGGTATTTATGTGATGGTGCTGAGTTGTGTAGATGTTGACAGATGTTGTGATGCAACTGTAGTGACAAAAGAAACAAAGACTTTATGTTAGAATCATCACATATGCGGTGACAACTTAGAGAGAGAGTATAAAGAAGTATTAAAGCTTGAAGATCATCAAAGTGCAAAGTTACAAGGTGAGCTCGAGTTCTAAAACTCAGTAACAAAGGGGGAGATTGAAAGTGTAGTTGTAACTGGTTGTTAGACTAGAGCTATGTTGCTGCAGACGGCAACAGAGGAAGTGTGTGACTCAAGATTTGATACATAATATAACAGACGAGTATGTGTAAGACAAACGTCTGTTGTGACACAAAAAACTAGTGTTGAAGAGTGGTTGCAGAGACAAACAGACATGAACTGAAAGAAGAATATAAAGTGACGATCATTAAGTAGAAAAAGGCCATGTGGGCTTCGACTTAATAAGAGAAGTGACATGGGCCTTGTTATCAAAGGGAAGCCCAAGCGTGAGAAGCTTAGGGTTCTTGAAGAATATAAATAGAATACAACTGCGAAAAGAAAAGGTTACACGTCTAGGTTTTATTGACAGAGACACACAGGCGTGTGTGTGACGTCGCCCCACCAGAAAAGATTGAAGATCTGCTGTTGGTGGTATCTCTGGGGAATCTATAGTCGTTGAAGAAGTGTTCATTGATGTTCTGATGTTGTAAGACATCACATGATTCACAGCATTGGTTTGTTGAAGCTACACTAGTCGGAAAAGACAATGGGTGGTAGTTTTCTTTCATTGTAAATCTTGAAAAGAGTGGTGAATGCCATATAGCAATTGTAGGTTGCAGTCTTTTTCTAGTGAATGGTTTCTGGACTTAGTTCCGGGGATGTAGGTTAACTGAATCCGTTAACAAACTCTCTGCGTCACCTTTACTTGATGCTCTTTACACTCGTTATACTCACACATCATACAAACACGTAGTTCTAGCACACACATAGATTTTTCTCTGTTTTTTTTAATTTATCTATGAGTTTCTTTGAGCAGAATTGAGATAAAGAAAAATTCTCTCTTTGTTGGGTTGTGCTTGATTGGTGATATGCACGATGAGAGACCAAAGGCCTTTAATCTTAGATCTCTGATTGGAATTGGTTTATAACATCGACGATAGAAGATTTGAAGTGCCAATTAAGAGATTTGAAACAAGACGAAGTCGATGATTGAATCTCTCATAGTCGAAGAAGTTACAGAGACGGAGATGCAATTAAATAAAGAGATCGTTTATCTCAGACGGGATAGATCAGAAGCTGCAATTGAGAATTGGACTTATGAGGTCATTTTAAACATAAACTTTTTGTTGATTTATTATTTAAAGGTCAGATTTTGTTGACCTAGCCAAAACGAACATTACGTTAAATCGTTTATAAGAGTAAGTAACAGACGTTTATATCTCGTTAATCACCTTCTGTTAGTGAGAAACGAATTCGTTTCTAGCAAAAAAATAAAACCCCAAATCGAAATCAAATCCCTAAATTAAATTCCTAATTTCTAAATCGATACTTTTATCTTCTCTTCAATATGTTTACCTCAACTCTCGAATGTGAGCAAGAATAACTTTGGGGTAGACAAATAAATTGAAGAGAAGATAAAAGCATCGATTTGGAAATTAGGGATTTGGGAATTTAGGAATTTGATTTCTATTTGGGGGTTTTATTTTTTGGTAGAAACGACATCATTTCTCACTAACAGAAGGTGATTAACGAGATATAAACGTCTGTTACTTACTCTATTAAACGAGTTAATGTCGTCTTCGTTTTGGCTCGGTCAACCAAACCTGACCAAAAACAAATGGAAGACTTGCAAAATTAGACTACAAACTTGAGTCAATTGCAATATTAGACCCCTCTTTTTTCTCTCCAACATTTGCCACTTTCTTCCTATTAAATCCTTGTCCATTCATTGTATTCACAAAATTGCCATTATTTCTGATTTATTTGAATTTCTTGCGAAAATGTTTATGACATTCATATCCTCATCTTCTTCTTATATTTACGGTTGTACCACCGCCATCAATTTTCCAACAACCATGAACAACCAAATTTGAAGCTCTTAAAGCTTCAACAACCTGAATTTGTAAGCTTAAATAATACTCAATGCTAAGAGAACTTAATTTTCTTCCATCTCCTCTCCATTTTAATCCAAGAAAATTCTCAAGTCCATTTATTTTGTTATATATCATGATTCTTGGATAGTGATTAAGTTGGCGTTGGGTTTCTTCTGTGGTGACTTAAGACGACGTCCTTGGTGTTTGACATTGCGAACAACCACCGTAAGGTTATTTTTCGGTAGATTTCGTGATTTTCCTTGTGTTTTTGTCGAAATTAGACTTCATTTGTTAGTCGAACCATCGTAATATAATGTAAAGTCTACTATTTGGTCAGTTTTGCAATTTAAGGTTTATCGAGTTTCGAGCCCGTAGACTAAAATGTCACTCTCCTTAATTTCATTTGAAAACAAGAAAATATGGTTTAGACTGCATTATAATATTTCTAACGGATACTTCGTTTACAGTCTACTAAAGTGTATTTTTGCAATTGACCAAATTATTGACTTTTTAGTCCAGACTGTCAGACGAAGTCTTCGCATGAAAAAAGGTAGTAGACTTCTATAGTGGTTATTTTTGAAGTTGACCAAAATATAAAAGTATTGACTGTAATATTATTTATATAAAATTACCTAGTTGACTGCAAAAGAAGGTCTACTAGTTAACAAATTAAAATATTGGTCAACCCCAAAAATGACCAGGGCTGATTGCAAACGAAGTCAACATTTCTGGAGACTTCGTAAGTAGTTTAATTGGCGGAAGCCAAACTTGGTCAATTGCAAAACTAACCACAACGAAGTTTAACTTTTATAGTTGACGGATTTACGAAGTCTACTTGTTAGTTAGAAGTCTACTAAAAAGTCAATGGTGTGGTCAATTGCAAAAATAACCGGTGTAGACTGTAGTCGAAGTTAACTTTTTGAAACTTTCAAAGAAGTCTACTCTTTTTTATGTTTTGAATTGCAAAACTGACCCAAAAATTAACAAAGGAAGACAACAAAAGAAGTCAACAATCATAGTAGACTTCAAACGGTGTCTACTTTATTAAATTGTAATTGCAAAAATATACCACAAGTAATAGACTTCAAAGGTAGTCTCTGTATAGAGGCTTGTTTATGTATACAATGTTGACATCAACATGAAGTCCTCAAAATTAGAAAACCAATTTACAACAAGTTGGTGAATAATTTTAAAGATTTTTTTGATGTATTTTTGGATATATGGTATGTACTTGCTTCTGTATGTTTTTGACATGATTATGTATTATACATATGGAGAAATCAAGTTTTTGGTTTTTATAGGCAGTTAGATTATTAAATTAGACTTATTTAGGAAGTCAAACTGTTGGATTTATCTCTAAAGTCTGTACAATTGAAATAGTCTTTAATTGGAAATTTATAAAGATTTTTTTTTGATATTTTAGTTCTTACGTGTTATATCGGTTATGTAATTGCCTATGTATATTTTTACGATGATAAAATATTTTACTTTTCGATCAATCATGTCTTTGCTTTTCTTAGGTTATTAGGGTTGAGGGCTTAGGGTTTAGGGTTTAGGGTTTATGGTATTTTAACTTGCTGCTTACTCTTTCAGGTAAATGGCAAAATACCTGTTGTTTTCGGAGTATGGCTGACGAGAAATGCGTCTTGGCATTTTGACATGGATGGACGCAAAGGTGGGAGAATGTTTTTTTTGTGGTACGGTTGTACATACGCTGAGCTTGTTGAAATGGCTGTAGAAGATTATATGATTGACAAAGAAACAGAGATGGTTCAGTTATCGTATCCCTTAACAGAGATGATGCTTCAGCAATTTCCCCAAGATACCCCTCCTGTCCATGTCACAAATGATAGATCAGTTCAGAACTTGATAGATTTTAGTAGTAGGAATGTTGTTCACCTTTGCGTCTCTACGCAGTTCATGGATGGACATCCGGTTATGTTAAACAACTCTCGTTATGTTGACGATGGAGAGCAAACAGATGAATTTGGTAACGATGTAGATCCAGGTGCCGATGAGTGTGGATGAATGTGCAGAAGAATGTCATGAAACTGATCATACAGATGAGAAGCCGAAAGATGTTGATGACATGGATTTCGATTAGAGAGTACGAGAAATTTAAAGATGAAATGACGAAAGAGATAGAGATGACCTAAGACTAGATGCTGAAGAAGGGAAACCGTTTTTTGGTGGTATTCATGGACAGTTAAATATTCCGTGGATAGACCAACTGAAAGTAGGTCAATGCTTTGCATGCAAAACTGACGTCATAACTGAGGTGCGTTTGACCGCGATTATGTTAAAATTCTCTTTCAAAATTAAGAAGTCCACAAAGTCTCTGTTGGTGGCGATATGCTCTGTTCCAGGATGCACATGGAGGGTCGTAGCCACTGTGAAGAATGATCCAAGCACTTTTTGGGTCACCAAATATCTGAACGTGCATATATGTTCTATTGTGGACCGCATAGCTAACCGTAAACGTTGCACCTCAAAATATATTGGGAGGCTTTTCATCGACCGGGTAGGAATAGTGGATGGTGTTGTCCCACAACATATCGAAGAATCAATGAGGACAATGTTCGGCATGACGTTGGATTACACCACTTTGTACAGGGCTTTACAATATGCACAAGAATATGTGAGAGGAAGTGCCGAAGACGAATATGCGAAGTTGCCTTACTGTCTTCAGAAAATAGAGCAGTCAAACCGGGGAAGTGTTGTTGACCTTGTTGTTGATGACGAGCATATGTTTAAGTATCTTTTCATATCTTTCGATGCTTCAATCCGTGGTTTCAATTACGTTAGGCGAGTTATTGTGGTTGATGGGACCCATCTCACTAGCAAGTATGAAGGTGTACTGTTAATCGCTTGCGTACAGGATGGTAACTTCCAGATATTTCCGTTGGCTTTTGGAATTGTCGACTCGGAGTGTGATGCTTCATGGGATTGGTTTTTCACCAAATTAAGTGAGTATATCTCTGATGAATATCCTTTGGTAGTAGTTTCGGATAGGCACTGTTCAATAGCTAAGGCATGTCGCAATGTTATCCCATGGGCAACACAACGGATATGTTATTACCATCTTCAACAAAACATAATTTCTAATTTCAATGGGAAGCAACTGATGTACTTGGTGAAAGGGGCAGCATATGCGCATACGCATGATGATTACAACCGCTACATGGCTTCGCTCACTAACGTAAATCCGGCTCTTGCAGCGTACTTGAATGAGGCAGATCCAGCTTTATGGTCTCGAGTTTACTGTCCAGGAGATAGATACAACATCAAGACTAGCAACATTGCGGAATCTATCAAATCCATGCTAAAGAAAGCCAAAGGTTATCCCATCACATATCTCATTGAGTTTATTACGGAAAAGTTAGGTAGTTGGTATTGGAAAAGACGAGAGGATGCACTAAGTCTGACAACCACTTTTAGTCGGGGTGTTGAATAATTATTGGCCGTAAGGGATCATTACGCAGATATGATGACAGTCAAACGCATTGATGGTTGGCGTTTCCACGTTCGTGGTGGGCAAAGTGACTATTTGGTTGACTTAGAAGAAAAATCTTGTTCATGCGGGGTGTTTGGTGTTGAGAAAATACCATGTTCACATGCAATTAAGGCTGTCAAGTCCGCTGGATGGCATATGTATACCGTGGTGGAAGCTTACTATAGAAAAGATTATGTCTATGCGTCGTACGCGGCTAACATTATGCCCAATGTCGAGCACACTCCGATTGGGCCAGATATCCGATGTATACCTCCAATACCGAAGCGGAAACCTAATTGGCAAAAGAAGTCTCGTTGTCTTACTCATTGCGTGAGTAACATTCAATCAGATTATTTATAATGTTTTGTGGCTGTTTTTGGTGGTTATACTAATAGATCTTGTTCAGGTTGCTGAAGACGGAGAGTAAAAGTTACCTTCATCGTGAAGTCAACTGGAATGATTGGACCATTAATTTGTTCTTTGTAATATTTTCGGATATATTCCACATGTTCAAGTCGACATTAGCTATTACAGACAATCATTTCTCTTAAGGGAATTCCACTTTTTTCTCTTCTTCATCAAATAGCATCAGATAGAGAATAATGAGTCAAATTTCGGGGTCAGATTCTGATACAAATTCGCAAATACAAATTCCTGGTCCAATCTGCAACCATTGTGGTAGATCTACGGTACTTGTGAAATCATGGACATATGCAAATCCAGGAAGAAATTTCTTCAGGTGCACTGTTCATGGCTTTTCTCGTTGGTCAGACGAAGAACCATGACGTGGATGGAAAAAGCGGAGATTATTGGAGTCGAGGGACGAGATTCGTCGACAGAAAGAAGAAATCAAGGTACTTAAAGAATCTATAAGAGCAATGAATAAACAAGTTGTTAATGGTTTGGTGAACTCTCATTTGGTTAACAAATATGAGGAAGATAAGAAACAGTTTGAGTGTGAGGTTATGACAGCCAAAGATAGGGAAAAAATGCTTCGACAGTTCATGGTTCTCTCTTGGATAGGTTTCATTGTTGTCATCGCAATGTGTCTTGGGATGTGTACAACATCTCTAAGTTAACTTCAATCAGATGTCTATTAAGCTTTCGATATATGCTATTGTTTCAAGTCTACATTCATTTTACCCTTTGGATATCTCTACATTCGTTGTACCCTTTCGCTATCTCTATATGCGTTGTACCCTTTCGATTTATCTACATTCACTGTATCGTTGCTGTCTATTCATCTTCTTCTTCGATAATTGCACCTATAAATATCCTCTCAATTTCCACTCATCTATTGCATCTCCTTCTTCGATAACAAGAGAATAAGTTGGTTAAGAGCTATGGCTGGAGAGAATTCCAGTAAGCGTAAGCGAAGCAGTTCCGATTTCGAGTGGGAAGAGGAAGTAATAGATGCCATGAAAGACGCGTTTCAGAGGACGAGAGTCGTGGTTGAAGAAGAGACGAAGGATCGCTTCAAAGCAATTCTTCGTATGATGAGAGATCACATGAAGAAGAAGGAAGAGGCTACCGCCCTTGTGCATCAAGTGGACCTGATCGACGCTCAACTATCCCAACTGAATCAAATATTGGGTCAACAACTTGTCGAATTCGAGGCAGAGCACAAGAGGTTAGAGGAGATGAGAGAGGTTGCGGAAGCTGATGTCAAACAGTGTGTGGTTCCTCCTCCTATTGATTAGGGCAAACTTCATGTCCGTCTCGACGATTAGTTGCATCACCCAAACTCCTATTTGTATTTTATTTTTTAACTTAATGTATGCATACTGACTACCTGTTTCTATTTTCTATTTGTCAACTCTACATGAATAATGAATACCTATTTCTATTTCTATTGGTCAACTCTACATGTCCATTACTTACCAATTTCCATTAGAAGTCTATAAGTTAACTTCAGAAATATGTCTACTAGGCTTTCGTTGTACACTATGACTTAGAGAAGAATACAAGTAATTAATATTTTAATAACTAACTAAAGAGGAACAGACAAGTGTAATAAAAAGAACTCACAATATGGATAGCAGCCTATCATCAGAGTTAAACAAAAAATTAAACTACGAGAACAAAAGTTCTACATGTCTATTGAACAACAATATTCATTCGAAATCTCGAAGTTAACTTCAGAAAGATGTCTAGTAGGCTTTCGCGGTACGCTATTGTTTAGAGGAGACTACAAGTAATTAATATTTTAATAAATAACTAATGAGGAACAAACAAGTGTACAAATAAACAGACAATCTGTATTATTTTATCAATTTTTTAATAAAAATTGATTTTTGTTAAATGTAACACATTCCCCGAGAAAGTTTCTAAATCTGTAGATGCCTTGGCATTAATTGTGGACAAAAGGATGAACCACTGTTTTAGTATTGAGATGTTAGGTGAGAGACAAAGTGAAAATAGATAATTACGAATACAAGAACAGTAATTCATTTACATTAGAGTTAATAAGGAGGATCCGACAAAAAATATATGGATACCGCCCATCATCAGAGTTAATAAATAATATATCCAACCCTCAAAATAACAAGATTCCCCAACAGAAACAAAACATCATCCTAATAAGTCATACAAATTAAAAAAGAAACAAGTTCTTAGTTAGTTTCGAATTGGGGGAGGATCATATAGCCCAAAATCTTCGGTGTAATTTGACTCATTTGGTCCACGAAACTCAATCTCGTGAAATAAGTCACAAGCCAGCTTCTCCCTTATCCATGGGATGTTTGCGTCGCACAATGTAGAAGGAAATGGTAGTCCGAGTGCATGACATTCTATGTACTTTAATGTAAAAACACCACAGTCACATGGCCTCTTATTCAGAGGCATTGTCGTTGTGACTCGCTCGTGGGTGAACTTCTCGTATGGGTACATCGGTTTGTGTTCATGACTGGCTAACTCCCGCAGCACCAACGGAACCATCACAACTATCGTGTGAACTGCAGTCGCAAGCTCATCATCGGGAGAACAACTAGGAATCCTGTCGTAGACAACGATGTGTCTCATTGGAATCAATATCCACATAGCAACCCAATGCTGAGATTTAATGTTTAACGGCGCATACAACTCGTCCACTTCCAGACCCCACTGTTTGTTAGACTGGGCATACGGTGGATACTCACCTTTGTGGTAACTGAAGGCACCGGCCGGCAGAAGTTTTCCAGACCCATCAGGATTCGGCTCAGATTTTTCAAAGTCAAAATACTTCGTCGTCCACATATGAGTGAACATAGCGTCTAGGCAGGCAACTCTATCCGATCTAAACCTCTCAGGATGTTGTGTGTATCGATGTCTCAGTAGATTCAAATCCGCATCCATGTGTTGGATAATCACATGGATATTAAAACACAGTTAAAAAGTATTGAAGACTGTCAACATAAACGAATACAAGAAGTTTACTAGTAGACCTACCGAATCTCTAAGCCACACTGTTCTTATTTGCAGTTCGTACCACCAAAGACAACATCGGGATTTGTCTGGAACCTTGTTCTTGTACATCCTGTGGATGAAGAAAGGTTTGGAAACATATAAGTTACAAGATTTTCGAAACGTAGAATTTTGAAACATAACATAAAATGTAGTAGACTTACGAATCTTCCTTTAAGAAGTCAAGCAAAACCTTCTTCTTCTCCTTGTCTGTTTTATCAAAAGGATTGTATGCTGACGTATTTGACTTACCACCCATGATAGTCTTGGCTGTGTTATCACCAATGAATGGAGAACGCTGACTTGATGCCAATCTCTTAACCCTTTCAGCCCTACCCTGTGCCGCAAGCATAACAGCTTCAACCCGTGGTTGTTGGTTCTTAGCCCTGGCAATGTAGTCAGTTGCTGTTGGGATTTCTGTGTGAAGGAACACAGGTGGGTCTGAATCAGTGTCAGATGAATCAGAGCTGCTCTCCTTTGGCACCTTCTTATCTGTACGGGTAACAGATGGAGAAGGGTTCAGTGTCTGCAAATTCTGATTTAAAAGTTACATGATCATTGATGTAAACAAATAAAATTAAATCTGACATATCTGACATATGTTTAAGAGTCTCAAATTTGACAAACAAAGACAACATAAAGTTGAAGTCGACTTCACATAATGAAGTCTAACAAGTACACTTGATTAGAAGTCTTCGAAGTTGACAACCTCTATAAGTCTAATTTTTCTTCGCCTTGTACCTGGTATTGTGTTTGTGAGGAATCGTAGTAGGAATTAAGTGTTCAGAACTAACCATATCTGTGGTTTTTTTAGTGTTAGGCTCTTCCTCTTCAGCAGTAGCTTCAGGAGCATTCTGTTCCTTTGGGTTGGTATCGACATCTGACGCACCAGTTACATTTCCCTTTATTTTGGAAAGATCTGAAGCCAGGCTTTCCACCTTTTTATTCATCATGTCAAACTTCAAATCGTAACTTCTGAATCCGTTCTTCATCTCTTGAAGCAGAGCTGCTCCCCACATGCCGAGCTCATCTTTAATGGAATCCAAGATATTTATATCCAAGGCAGTTGAAGTACCTGGACAGTGCCTATTCCCACTTGGTTCATCAAATGTATCGGCTCTCTTCTTCTCACCCTTATCCTCCACCTTCATCTTCGCATTGTTGGACGCATGAATCCGTCTCCCACAAGCCTCTCCCCCACTTCCATCTACCAAAATCCCCAGTCAATGCTTTCATAATGTTAGCAATTTTGTCATCTGCTTCATCCTCTTCCCAAACAGGGCTACTCATGCCACCGTACCAATGGTCTTGAAACAGATATCAAACTCAAATACTCAATACTTAGAAAGTTATAGAACCAACAAGTATCAAAGATTTCTTAGTTTTACTAGGTGGCTAGAGAATCTAAGGAAAAGAAAGTGCAAAAGTAAAACAATTCCCAAAAGGGTAAATACTAGGTCTAGAATATTGTACTCTAAAAATCTCTCCTCTTTTGGTGGCTGCAGGGTACAAGGCTTATATAGCAAAAGGAAGGGAAGCCCTAAAAATGCTAAAAGACAAAATAGGAGGGCGGCTCGGTCAACTCGACCCCGTGCTCAGTCGAGTGCTGGTCGAGTGGCCATCTTCTTCTGCTTCTTCCATCCGGTCGAGTCTTTCTCCGCACACGGTCGAGTAGGCGGTCGAGTGGACTTCCGGACCTTGATTCTTCAGCTCTAAATCCCTTGTTTCCTTCACTTGACAGCTTCAATCTTCTTCCGCATTCCTTCCATGCTCCTTAGGATCCAAAATCACCTGTTCATGCAAGAAACTATGCAAATGCAATGCAAACCTACTCTAATGCATAAACAGTTCTAAAGCTATACATTAATGGACAAATGTGATGGAAATCATGCAAAAGATGTGAATATGTTAAGCGAAAACAGGGTAAAATATATGAACATCAACATATGTAAGCATAATCATACAAGCTTCTGCATTGCATCTAAGGCATAGAAAAACCATAAAATTTGAAATTTTTTCAATAAAGTCTTTACAAAAACAGAGTGTTCATGTAGTTGCATTGCATTCTAGCATTGTGTTTAGTGTATTGCATATAGGATTGTACATATGCATTGGGGAACAATGATTAAATCTACCATGTTAGAAGGAGATTCTTAGGATTTAACCCACAGCCCTCATTTATAGTTCTTTGTTGCTAGTTCAGTCTTTGGAAAAAAATGAAGAATCTATGTTTAAAGCATTGTGTCATTTGAAAGCATCTCCTTCTTGTGTGAAACTTGCTTGATCATTTTTTGCATCTCTATAATATTGGACTTTAATCTGATCATCAAATATCTTGCTTATGGACTATGAATGCTAGCTCATGGAACTTTGAATTGGGTTAACACTCTCTTTTTACCACTCTATTCATTTAACCCAATCTCTTGCCATACCTTGAAACCCCAGTCTTTTCTTTCAAGCCTTGTATTGATTTTTTTTTAGTGAGGCATCTTTGTTGATAATGCTATAGGTTGTAGAATCTTGAGAGTATTGAGAACGACAAAGAACTGGCTCTTACTTTAGCTAGATTTGGAATCATTAGAACTAGCTAATAAGACTGGTTTTGAAAGAAATAGGTGGTTAGAATGTTGATTTGGGTTCAGGTTTTGGAAAAAGAGAGAATAAGAAGGGAAAGAAAGGTTTACTTGGTCAAAAGAAAAGAAAAGAAAGGTCTCTAAGGTTAAGCTTGGTTATAAGCTCTAAGTCTCAAAGGAAAGGGATAGAAAGTATTGTTATAGTCTCCTAGAACCAAAAAGAAAAGAGTAAAGAAAAGTCAAATAAGATTGGGAGTATAGCAAAAAAAAAATAAGAAAGAGAAGGAGCTAGTGTTTAAAATAAACAGTAGCCTTAGAGATATACAAAAACAATAAGACCAGAAGTTACAAAAAGGGGTTCAAGAGATCAAAGTTTGAGTCTTTGGGTTGAAAATAAAGAAAAGAAGGATGGGAAAAGGGTAGAAAAGCTTCTAGGTGGGTAGAACATCAAGAGTTAAGCTTTGTATGCCTAAATTGTTCTCAGTCTTAGATTGGTTTCATAACTGTCTAGTATTCCTTCTTGTTTGAGAGTTAACAACCCTAAAAACACCATTATCAGGCTACCTTCAAAAGCTTTACCCTTAAACCAATTGAGCTTGATTCATGTTCCATCTGCAAGGTTACACCAAACAATTTAATGAATGTGAAAGAGATGTTCAATGGGATTGCAAGTTTTTACTAATAGATAGGAGCTGAACTAGAATGGTGCATTGTGATAAGCTTAGGAAAATATTTGTAAAAACTTTGACAGATTCTTTGCACCATTGAAGTGCATTTAAGGACTGTGGTTTAAATCCTTTGTTATTGCTCTTTGTTTATGAGTTCCCATCTTCAAACTTCTCTTCCTTCTTATGTCATGATTGTTTGCTTGAGGCAAACAAGACTAAGTTTGGAGGAGTTGATAACTCTATATTTTACTATCTTTTAGCATGCATTTATCTCCTGTTTTGCATTGTTTAGAGATAGTTTTAGCACATTTATGTCTTTTATTCTCAGTTTATGCATTAGGATAGAATTTGCATTGCATTTGCATATATGTGTGCATAAACAGGTAAATTAGGTACTTTGGAAGCACAAAGGAGAAGTTGTGATCACAAGGGGACATCTAGTAAGGGAATAAGGCTCAAAAGAGGAGGAAATCAATCACTCGACAATGGAGTCGAGCACACACTCGACCGTTTGTCAAAGAACACTCGGTCGGATTCAAAATAAGTCCCTCAAAGATCGACCCGAATAAAGATCTTCCGTTGGCATTCAGCTTCCATGTTCTTCACGAAATTTGTAGAAAACCGAGTTAGATTGCCAATACCGGTGGTCTCAGGCCGATCGGAGTTAAGGTGCAAAAGTTATCCCCATTTTACTGAACAGATATCATCCCAGATCGAGGACTCGACCGTATGAAGAAGCAGAAGAAGAGGTCACTTGACCATGGACTCGACCGAGCACATGGTCGAGTTGTGAGCCGCCTCTCTATTTTGTCTCCTAGCTAACTAGGGCTTCCCTTATTTTCTATAAATAGGTCTCTTACCTCTGGCCACAGACAAGCTCGTTTTTTTAGGTCTAGCCACCAAAAATTGTAATCTTCATAACTTTTGATCTTTTAAGTATTTTCATTTGATTTCTTCTACAAAGTTGCTTATTTTATCATCATCATTATGATTATGTCTGTTTCATCATTTTCTGGGTTTGTGTTCTTACATCTCATTTATTAGATTCTGAGTAGAGATAGATTCGTAGGGATGGGTTAGGTTGGTAGAGAACATAGTTTGTTTAGGATTGTTGAAGTTTGAATTCTATAGAGTCCTTTCTAGATTGGGTGAGCTCTAAGCTGTTCTTATACTGAGAGGGTAAGAACAGATCTTAAGCTTCTTAGCATCACACTAATGTTTAAGTTGCTAGATTAGACTAATGCTAGAGATTATCATGAAGCATGCTAAGAGATGAGATGTTTAAAGTGATTTTTGACAAGTAATGATCTGATTCTGAAAGCCTGTTTAGTATGGTTTCACCAATGAGAGTTGGGTTAGGATGTTACTAAACTTGATTACCTTTGTCTTGAGAGTGGATTGGTAAGCCCTTAAGATCATTGTTTAAGGATTAGCTCTTTGTTGATTGAGTTTTGTTAAGCAACCTAGATAGATTAAGTTTAATACCAACCAATAATTCCCATCCTTAGGATCTATTTGCTACTTGTTTGCTTCTGTTTCTTGCATTTAATTACTTGTCATTTTATGCTTTATTGTTTCTACTTTTAGTTTGAAAGTTAATCTTCTGTTTTGCATCACTCGTCCATGCACTCGACCTTGGTTCATACCATGCTCGATCGAGTGCTAGGTCGAGCTCCAGTTTATTTTCTTATTTATGCTCTGCTCTTTGCTAGTTTTCTCTTGTTTACTTCTGCTTATTAGTTAATTCTGCTTAGTCTTGTTTATTGTACTTGTTTAGTAGCTTAATTTCTGCATAGTATTTCTTTATGTTTTTTTGTTGCTGCATTTTCATTTATGCTTCATTAGGTTGAAAGATACCACCCCCATATCTGAATTGGCTTAACTTGTAATATCTTGATTGTATCTTTTATGATTAGCATAATCCCATTTGGATTGACACCTTAAGTACTACAATGCATAAGGTTAATTGAACCTGCTAGGATTAGGACATACAAAAATCCTAGTATCAATTTGGCCTCGTTGTCGGGGTAACATATTAAATTAATACATCGTAAACTTCTCAAGACTTCTTCCTGGGAAACTGAAATATACTTTAAACTGCAAATCTATCTAATCAACCAAATTAATACATCGTAGGCGTCGATGAACCCTTTTCTATGATATATGTTTACTTAACTTCGATGAACCCGTTTCTATGCAAATCTATCTAATCAACCAAATTAATACATCGTTACCTTCGATGAAGTTCAATAGAAATTTTCTAATAATTACCCAACCGTGAATGTTAGAATTCTACACTTATAAGTTAAATAAAACGAAGTGATATAGAGAAAGTTTCTATTATTACCCAATCTGTGAACAGTCTCCAATATGTGATGATTTATATTGACCGTTACAATGAAACTGAAAGACTTTCAATCACCAATTCTCTGTCGTGAGGATGAAGTATTATTTTTTAAGAGAAAAGAGATGATTTACTGGATACTTATTTGGTTGCAGTTTTAAAATAATCGCAAGGACCAGTATTTGGGTTATATATACGAGGCGAAGCGGTTGCATGAACAGTTACATATAATTAATTAGTAAGGCAAACCGTCGCGTCGAAGAAAACCAACATGCAGACTTCAAAGCCTGACTTCTTTACACAGATTAAGGAGTAGACTTCATAATCTTAATTTTCCGACAATATGTAAACAGTTATCAGTCTACTATATACGTCAACTGAATTAAAATCAACGAAGTCATCCAACTATTACAGAAACTGAAGCAAGTTCATAGATTACAGACATAAATACGCCATTCAAACAAACAGACACGATGAAGAAAGGTTCACAGATTTTAGAACTTAATTGAAAGATCTACGAAACCAAAGAGATTAATACCACAATGAGTATAATACCGGCGATTAAGACATTCTCGACCACCTCCCTTACACGACGAACTGACAGACGTAATTCTTTCATCTGGTCTTTCACCTTGTCTAGCTCCTGCTGAACCCATAGCATTTCCTCAAATTCCAGGATGGCTGTAATAGAATCCCTTTGGTCAGCAAGTACACCTCTCATTGCTTGAAGTTCTTGCATAATAGCCTCATCCCACCATTTCATAATATGGTACTCTCCATCCTATACAATAGAAATAAATATACCATAAGAATATTATATATACTCAAATAATAACAACAAATAAACCACCAGACAATCTAACAACCTCATGGTTATTTCATCCAATGAAAATTCTTCCAGGATTGTCGGCTGTGTGGAACATTTCATAACGGTTTCCCTTCCGCAGAAACATTTGTCAGGAATTCCAACTGTCAGGCCAAGAAAGTTTACTTCGGGTGGACCTTCACTCCATACTTGCAAAGAACTAGAAGATGGCTGAGTGTAGCTGTGTAACCCCATATCTGTGTGCAAAATGAACAAAAAACAATGAGAACATATATATTTACGAACAAAAATAGCTACAACGTTACAAAAGCAAATCGCCGACAATAAACCAAGAAATACTTATCTGAGATGTTCTTGAGATTCGAAGAAGAGAAATGATGAGAATCTGAATTTCCGAGAACACAAACTCGGAAATTTTTGAGAGAGAAATTTTGGAGAGAGAGAGAGAGATCACGTAAAAACTAAGTTTGACCTACAGAAAGAAGTATATATATCTTTAAATTATCCGGTTAGGTTAAAAACAAGGAATCGGTACAAATTCGGTTAGGTTCAGCTATCAGTTTGGTTAAATTATCGGTATTAGTATAATATTAATAGGTGATGGCATAACAAAGTCAACCATGAATAGTACATAGAGAAGTCTACTTAAGCAAAAGCCTAAATCATATAATTTTAACCTAATCAGCCTTTCCTCCTTTAATTTGAATTGTTTATAGTAAATTTATTTTATTCCAATGCAAGAAGTCTATGTGGTTATTATTTGGTCAATAGGTTTATCAAATTATTTTTTATAATATTTTTAATTAAAATTTAAACTATAATTAAGGAGTAGACAAATTGTTATGTCTTCTAGTTGACGTTAATTTGTAATCTACCTTAAAGAAATCTATTGCACACTTCCTCCGGGTTACATCTGTCATTTCGGCTTGTGTTTTTTGTTTGGTCGTAAGGGAGTCAACTGTAATTTCAGTACTCTTAGTGATTATGTTTCTCAAATATCGAATATGAAGTCTACTATTGCATTTAAGGCCCAAATATCGAATATGGGATCTACTATCCCAAAACAAAACAACGAAAAGTTCATGTTTAAAATAACCTCATAAGAAGTTCATGATTAAATTGGCCACAATTTGAAAGTCGGTGATTTTAATGATATTTTCCCAAAACTAAATGCCTACTGTTTGACTTGCTCAAGATATCAATTTCATATAAGTCTTTCTTCGACAAGTGACATCTGCAAAGCATCAACAAAGTGAATTTCCAATAATCCTGTTATTTTGCATCTTTTCTTTTTAAGTTAAAATTAATTCATAGTAGTAAGAGTTTATATAAATTCATATATCTATCTTAACATTTTTTAAGTACATTTTTGTGTCATCCTCTCTTATCTTTGTATTCAAAAAAGTTTCAACTAAATTCTCTACAATTCTTAAAACCAAACACAAGCATTTCCTTATTTGATAATATTAATTTCCTAAATACTATTTACCTAATTTAAATCAAAATGTTAGAATAAAATATAATTCTCCTTGCACTTTTATTTCATCTTATATTTAATTATTTTAATTACTATTTAATACATAAAGTTAATGAAATTTTAGATATTTTTCAGCATATGATGTCATTTGAATTTTTATAAACGGATATATATTTTAAAATTTTTCTTAGGATATTTATAACCAAACAAGTATATCCACATATAGAGCTCGAAATACATTTTTAAAGTACAATAGGGTGACATCACTTTTTGGCTTTTTGCCAACTTCGGGTCAGATTTTTAACTAAAATTATAACCGATTCAATTATACGAATCCTCCTTAAGATTACTGAATATGTTGGGCCGGTTAGTAATCAATAACGTACTTATTTACATCAAATTAATGCCAATTAATGTCCATTGTATCTTAGGAAATATCTAATTTACATGCCAAATTTTTTGGACTAAGTTTGACAAAAAAAGAATTGATAACACAAATTCTGTAATTACATCCCTATAATATAGCAACTAATTCAAGATGAACACATCTTAGGAAATATCTAATTTGCGTTTAATAAACGATTACATCTTTGCTAAGTTTTTATTAGCTTTAAATGTACACTATTAATCCAATAATATCAATTGAGAATCAAAATAAGAATATGTCTTATCATTTATTCCGAAATCATAACTAACCAAATCATAAAATGTATATTCTCAATTTGTGAATCAAGAGTTTATACAAAACCTATCTAAAACTGTTAACAGTATATATATATATATATATATATATGGAATTCACCATCAACTACAAGCACCACAAAACTATTATAGTATCATATCAACAAAATAATAGACCCGTGGTGTACGTACCACGGGATAAAACCTTGTGAAAATACAAAAACCAAAGAGTTATTGTTTCGAAAACATGTAGATTGAATTAGAAATGATTTGAAATTGAATATTTAAATTGTAAATATAAAAGCCAAGTTTGATGGAATCGAATTGAGGTTTGATGGGTCTTTCATTTTGAAAACTCCGACAACATTTTAGGTTTTTAGGTTACAAAATTGTAATAAATAAGTAGCTATTCTCGAATAATGAAAAAAGGAATTGAGCTTCGAAGGGATGCTAATCTTCGGATTCATCAAAAAATAATAAAGTCAGGAAAACCATTCTGGTTTTTTGTAGTGTCTGTAATCCAAAAACATAAGGAGAATTTGATCTCAGAGGAAGAGGAAAAGAATTGAAAGGGTTCGAGTTATTGAATCGGGAGATAGTGTTTTCCTTTTTTCCGTCAAGTAATGGACCACAAATAATAATCAAACTAAACAACCAACAAAAAAATAAGTGCTAAACCCCAATCCAAGACTACCTACACAATCATCTACTCAACTAATACAAGTATACAACTACAAACAAAATTATGAAACAGAAAAAAAAAAATTAAAAATGTACTTTCGCACATACTATTAATTCATAAAGCTACAATTAAGCAAACTTAAAATTTATATACCAAACTCAAACAAGATAATATAGAATCGAGCAAATTTATAATTAAACAAAAATGATTTGTGGTGTACAACAGGGTAAAATCTTAGTTTATTTAATATATATGTAGGAGTCAACTACTAACAGCAGTAAGCAGCCTCTTTGGGTTTCACGAACTACAGCAGCCTCTTTAATTTGACAAAGTAAAGCACTCTGGTGGTGGTGGTGGTGGGTCTCAACCACTCATTTGAATTCTGTAATCGGAGTCTGAATCTGGACTTTTGTTGTCATCCGAAGGACTTACTAGGTCGTCAACTTCAGTAGTCCTATTAATTAAAGTAAATGATCATTTTGTAAAAAAGTGTAAAATATTTTAGAAATGAGGAAACAACGCAATGCTAGGCACATGGTTTTTATGTAGCAGTCTGTGGTAGACTCATTCTTATTGTAGCGGTAGGTGCTCGACGCGTTTTACGATTTGGGTTATCTAACTTGATTAAAGATGTGCGCTTTGTTCTATGTGTTTTTTTCGCTTTTGAGCACATGATTACTTTTTATTACAGTTCTTTCTTTCTTTCATTTTAGATGATGTTTAATGTTTATAAACATAACTGAAAATTACATAAGTTTTAATTAATAAATATCTTTTACATTAAAAACACCATTGATTCAAGTTTCAGTGGAGAAAAGAAAACAACATACTATGAAATATAAATGGTTAAAAAACTTAATGTATTTAATCTTAGTATAGAAATTAGAAAACATCACTTATAGTAAATTAAAAAAACACTAAATCATGATACAAGGAAATATATAATAATATCTTAATATATATGATGTTTATGTGTATTCACTTTCTTTTATCAATTATTGGCACACAACAAGTTGACGCATTAGCCAAATTTTTACATTTACAGGAAGCGGGACAAAATTTCTGATGTGATAGTGCATTGTACATTCAAAACTTACCATTAATATGATTGTGCCTTGTGTATTCACTTTTCTTAACAATAAATGTTAAAATAAAATCAACTTATTATAATAATAAATAAATAACTACAACTAGTGCATCAAACTTCATGTAATACAATAACCATGTTACAAAAGAGAAAGTAAGCTTTTTAATAAATGTAAAAAAAAAAGTATTGCAACCACTAGTGTTACTGTTCGAGCTTTTGTCCTAACCTAGGTGTGGGCCATTTGGTCTCTCAGCAGGGTCGGATCTCTTTCTCCGGTGAAGAAGTTAACGGCGATTTGCTTCTTTGTAATTTTTCCAAAGTCCAGTCCGTTAGGATTGGCCAAATAAATATTAATATAATTTTGTTTAAAAGAAAAAAAAAAAGCAAAGGAAAAGTATGTTCAAATGTTAATTAAAATATATACATATATAATTAAGTATGAATCTGAAAAACATAAAATTATGTATTAGAAGCATGTGATAATTAAAGTTTTCTTAGACTTTAAAACCTATTTGCCGAAGAAAAAAAAGGTTTGCATGTAACTAAAGTGTGAAAGTGAAAAACAAAAGTTTATAGGATACTCAAATACGTGATAATTATAAGTTTTCTTAGACTTTAATACCTACTTGCCAAAAGAGAACACAATACACAATAATCATTCAACAAAACACAATGTCTTACTCAAAGTTTAGTCTTCCATATGTAATACAGTAATAGACTATGCACGTATACACTACTTGAATAAATAAATAAAAATATCATATAATCCACTAAAGTAAAAGCCGCCAAGCTAGAACATTTTGCCTACATAAACAATCGTTAAGACAAAACCTACATTCACTCAAATCAAACCATCACCAAATCATTCTCAAAGAGTGCAACGAAAATGCATTCCTCTTTGATAAAATTGGGATTTGTTTTTCTTCTTCTTCAGGTATCATTGTCTCATGCTCAACTAAGCCCTTCCTTTTACGATAAAACATGCCCACAAGTCTTTGACATTGCGACCAAGACCATTGTCAATGCTCTGAGATCAGACCCTCGCATCGCTGCAAGCATCCTTCGTCTTCATTTCCACGACTGCTTTGTCAATGTACGATATCACTAGATTCATTTACATATATATATATATATATATATATATATTATTTCTTTTGGTTCTCTAATAGTTTATGAATGTGATACTTGACCAAAAATCTGAAGAAAATATGTTGTTTTTATAAAGGGATGTGATGCATCGATATTGTTAGACAACACAACATCGTTTAGGACGGAGAAAGATGCGTTTGGGAACGCAAATTCTGCTCGTGGTTTCGATGTGATCGACCAAATGAAGGCTGCTGTGGAGAAAGCATGTCCTAAAACAGTTTCATGTGCTGATTTGCTCACCATCGCGGCACAAAAATCTGTTGTTTTGGTATGCAGTTTTCACAATACATACTAACCAAATACACATCTTTTGGTATGCATGTTGTTGATTTTTAAGCAGAAGAAATTTTATAAAACCAAATATAATTGGTTTTCCATATATAGGCGGGAGGTCCTTCATGGACGGTTCCAAATGGAAGAAGAGACAGTTTAAGAGGCTTTATGGATCTTGCTAACGATAACCTTCCAGCTCCATTCTTTACCCTAAAAGAACTTAAGGATAGCTTCAAAAATGTCGGACTTGACCGACCTTCTGATCTCGTTGCTCTTTCCGGTACGTTTATAATCGAATTAAAACGTTTTCATCTATAGTTGTAATCAGTAATAAATCTGTATGACTATTAATTTTCTTAGTTTATTTATTCTTTTGACATTTTTCTGTGTTTAGGTGCTCACACCTTTGGCAAAAACCAATGTCAGTTCATAATGGACCGGCTTTACAACTTCGGTGAATCCGGTTTACCCGATCCAACCCTTGATAAATCTTACCTCAGCACGCTTAGAAAACAATGTCCACTTAATGGAAACCAGAGTGTCTTGGTAGATTTTGATTTACGTACGCCAACACTCTTTGACAACAAATACTATGTGAATCTTAGAGAAAACAAAGGTCTTATCCAAAGCGACCAAGAGTTATTCTCAAGCCCTGATGCTTCAGACACCATCCCCTTAGTCCGGGCATATGCTGATGGTCAGGGGAAGTTTTTTGATGCCTTCGCGGAGGCAATGATAAGGATGGGAAATCTTTCACCTTTAACAGGGAAACAAGGAGAAATTAGACTGAATTGTAGAGTGGTTAACTCGAAATCGAAAATCATGGATGTGGTAGATGCTATTGACTTTGCAAGCTCAATGTGAGGAAATGACTTTCTTCCAATAATTAATAAATTATCAATGTTATCTATATTTTCTATACTTTCTTGTTTCTTTCACTTTAATTATATGTAATAGATATGACTATCAAGGGTTATAACTTATAACTATTTTTACGTATAGAAGAATAATAAATTACAACTGATGGTCATATATGTCGATAATAGTGATGGTGGCCGATAGGTATATGGATTTGGTGGTTCAACTTTATGGGATCATACGCTACATAGTTAGTGATTGGGATTACGTCTTTATTAGCATTTTTTGTAGAAAGGTTTGGGAACTGTCCGGCACAAACTCTACATATGTGCACCGCGTAAAACCCACAAATTGAAACTCTAACGCTAACTCGATATTCTTGGGTAAGAGATGAAGAAGATAAATCCACATATAGGCGCTTACATGTTTTTTAGTGGCAAGATAATCTACATTTCTATGAGCTTCGAGAAATAGCCAAGGGCGTATTAACATAAAGCGAATAACCGAACCAAATTCTAAATTTGGTTTGGTTTTGGGTATTACATATAAACACACGGTCTTTGGTTCAGTTCAGGTAAAACCCGAGAACTAAATGATACACAACAAAAAAACGAAACAAATATAAAACATTACCCGTGGTTGATAGGTTTTACTGTTTTAGAGAAAGAACATGTAACAAGAACACTTTGTTTGGGCAATTAAGATTGCCTCTTTTTGGCTTTTCATTTATCTTAAATAGACGAACAGAAACGAAGTGATGGAGCCTCAACTCCTACAATTCTGGAAATGGGAAAATGCGAGAGTTGGCTCCTTAACACAAGGAAGACCGAGCCCACTCGTTATTAACTGAAACATGAAACAACAAGAAATAACTGGATCAACTGGATCAATTGTATTTACGGTTTAGAACCCTTAACCGATTTGATATCCTCCGAACCGGTTCTGTAATGCTTTCGACTCCATCAGTGGTTCTCGGTTCTGTTCGGATTCAAGTGGTTTTGACCATATTTATATAGTTATCTACCGGTATTTTTTGGTTTTTTGTTAAATCGGGTAGTTTGGTTATTTTTGGTTACAAAATAACCAATCAGAGCTGACCCGTTGGAACCCAAAACTTTCTCCGATCTTACAATTCAAATTTCAAATATTCATACCGAAGCGAACCAAATTTTAGACTCTCATATTTGGCCTACGACTCACCCGGTTTAAACAAAAACTCTATTAACAACATAAAGTGATTTTTACCAGAAAAAAATCTTGTTATCTTTTTCTTCGTAACGACATAAAAGTGTTTTTGTATGAAGTTTTTTTTAAGTAGTCTATATATTTTATAAAGGGATTTTTTCAATAACTTCAATAAAGCTAATGTATGTAGGATGTAACTACAACTACTACGTACTAAATCACATATATTATTGGAGCCTCTTTGGTTTTGAGTGTTTGACGAATTATATATAGCAGCCTCTTTAGTTTGACTAGCCCCCGGTTTGGTTTCATCAAACCATGCAACTTTTTTTCTTTTCATTGGCTCTGACTGGTAACACGAATTATCAAAATCGAGTTGCAGTAAATATTAAAATTCGATTTAGCTTGCACTAAAAATTATATGGTATAAACGGCAGTTTGATGTAGTGAATTTGCAGTAAAAAATGAATTAAACATTTTCTTTAAACGACTGACTGGTAACATTTTTGATGTATCATGTGCAGTATCTATTAGAAATAAAAATTAAAAAATTATTAAGAACAATAACATTTTTGAAATAGAATAATTCAAAATAGATAAATAAAATGATCCTATGTAAAAAAAAATGAAAAACATTTGAGACATAGAAAATAAAAAGAGAGAAACTAATGACGACGTACATTCCATAGCATATTTGCTATCTCATCTCGTACGTTATTCATATATTGGCCATCATTTGTTCCCTCTTCTTCCTCAAGTCGATTAAGTTCGCCTTCTGCAAATCGTCGTCCACGACTATCTCGAGCAGTGACATTTTCGTCTTCAAAATCAGCATCTGGAATTCTATGAAGCCTGATAAAATTGTGAAGAACCATAGTAGCATGCACAATTCTGTTCTGAGTCTTGACATCATAACGAGGCAAATTGTCAAGAATCGTCCATTTTTTTTTCCAAACTCCGAATGTTCGTTCTATCACAGAACGAAGTGATGCATGCCACCTATTATATAATTCTTTTTTGTTCCTCGGAGCACCTGCATCAAATTCTGAAAGATGATATCTGATGTTTTCTCTGCTGCTTCCTCTATATGGAGCTAGAAATCCCCGCTTGTTCGCATATCCAGAATCGACGAGATAATACTTACCTATAGGAGGTCTCGGGAATAAAGGATCTCCATCTATTGCATACTGCAACACCAATGAATCATGTGTGGATCCAGCTGCGCCTAGCCATGCATACTTGAAGATCATGTTTAAATCGCATATGGCCATTATGTTTAGACTTTTCTGTCCATTTCTATCAAAATACCCAACTGCATCACTACCTCCAACCATTACTTTGACATGCGTTCCATCAAGTGCTCCAACAAATCCACTAAAGAAAGGCCAATATCTTGAATCTTCTTGTAACTTACGAGGATAGTGCTGGAGTGATGTTGTTGTTGGAGTTTTTAAATACTCACATGCAAGTCTCTCTACAGCGTCCAGTACCTCATGGAACTTTCGATAAGCAGTCTCTTGGGAACGACCAAAAGTCATTCCAACAAAGCGTTGAGATGCATTTTGACCGCATGTAACCAAAAATATTGCCACCATCTCATCAATACTGATATTATCGGTACTCCGTAAGTTGTAACGTTGCTCCAGCGTTGTGCACAGGTTCTTGAATGCTTCCGGATGCATCCTTAACATGTTCATACAATTTACCGGCTTGTTACGAATCTGCCTTTCAAGGTTTTGCCAACCTAATCCTCGTTCTTCCGCCATTGGTTGTTTAGAAAAATAACGATTGTAATACTCCATCAAAGGCTGCATTATCGTATCCATATACTCATCATCTTCTAGATTGTACAACTCTAGCAACTCGTCTTCTGTAAGATTTTCTAAACCCCGAGAATACAGCTCGTTTAATCGTATGACCTATAAATAGATGAGAATAAAAAAAAACTAGGATTAGAACTTAATTATTTTATTAATCATAAACCATGTAACATTAAGCAAAATAGAACTAATTTCTTAGCATTGAACCAAAAAAAAAAAACAAAAAAAAAACCTTAACCTAAAATGCATTAGAAAAAGGAAAAGGAATATTATTAAAAGATTTTTAATCTTCTAGATTAAAAGTCTTCGTCTGACTTGATTCTCCATCACAACCCGTTTTCTTGGTTCCACCTTCATACCCTATCTCTTTGAATAATGACATGAGCTCTGTATGAGATGGAGCATTGAATTCTTCGTGAGTCTCCATGTTTGTGTTACGGATGTTCAAATCCAGGTTGACACTTGGAGGACCTCTTTGGCAACTTTGCAAATTATTGAGACGATTTCCAATGAAATCTCCGTTACGATCATATCCCGTATAACCCTCCAAGAATATGATCTTATCATGATCATTTTCACTAGAGACCATCATTTCTCGGGCAAAGAGATCCTCCTTTAGTACTTTGATACACGCCCACCAAAAATCTGTCCACCTTGTCAAACCTTGAATTGATTGCAAGACTCCATATGCCTCTTTGTATGGTGTAGCTTCATTCTTTTCTCTACGTTCTCTTGCCTCTTCTACTTGAGCACGACGAAATTCCATCATTTCTTTGAATTGTCCACCCATCTCTGTTTCAAATGCCGTTCTTCTTCGTGGCATGTTCTTTTCTCCACTCCGTAGTACATCTTTCCCTCGATTACTTGGGTATGGAGTAACACGTGATTGTTTTTTAGCTGACCGCTTCGCTGGACCAATTGGCGACAGTGGAGGAGATTCGTTTGTGATGGTTTGAGACTGTAGATGTGCATCCTTTGTAGGAGTACGGTTTGAATCATCTCCATCATCATCTACGGCTATCGGAACGAACTTGTCCACTGATTGCCTCTCATCTACCTCAGTATTGTTTGCATCTTGCTTATGAGTTGGGTACATAGCTTCTGGTTTACTGCCTTGACAACCAAATATGCGTCTCATAAGCTCCATATGGGGAATTCCTTCTTCACGGATAATTTTGGCATATGGTATCTCCTGCACAATATTTTTAAGAATATTAATATGATAGCTAGCAAAATAAAATATGTATTACAAACAAGCTTATTTCTGGATTTACAAAAAATAATACATAACCTTAAGTTACTATTAATATATAAATTAACTAATTTAAACTACAGAAAAAATAAAATAAAAAAGAAAATACCTTTTCACGGTCAACCCACCAGTCCGGATCCATGTAAATCAAACCCGTGTTCTGATCATAGTGTATTCCAGTGAAATTTCTCAGCCTCTTATAAGCATTCCACTTATTTCTCAAAGCATCGTATTTGCTCTTGAAAGAATCCCACAGAAGATTTATCTTAGTTTGTTCCAAAAACTTTTCACAAATCCGCACTCGGCCGATTTCTTTCGGTAGCTTCTGCTTGTATCTAATTCTAGCCAATTCAACATCAAGAAGCTCCAAGAATATTCTGATATACTCATCATTCCATACAATTTGTTTCTATAATACACATTAAAAGATTAAATACTAAACATCCAACGTTTTTAAACTGCGTATGTGATATATTCATTACCTTACGGCGGATACTTCCACTCCCACCAACATCCTCGCCACCAGCTGCACCAGCTGCACCACCTTCATTAGACATCTTCATCAAAAACAAATAAAATATATTAGTAATATGCACTAATATTTTTAAACATATATATAAACTCGATGGATAAAAAGAGTAGAAGAAAGAAAACCATACTACGTACTGTTTCTTCAAAGTGTGCTTATTTGACAATAAGCTTTAGGCATCTATATATACAACTTAAAATTTCCGTGTACGTTTCAACGACGAATAATAGTAGGAACAACTTTTTTCGTTTGAAAGAGTCTGATGAACACTAGAAAATTTTAGAAAAATCTTTGACCAAAGTTGTTTACGGGTGCTTAGCATAAAAATAGAAACAAATAACAAATATTTTTTTAAAAAAATAATCGATTGAATAATTTAAAAAACTGATAACTCAACTCTAACACATGACAATTTCCATGATGTTGAATAATCTTTTGAGTTAACAATTTTACAAAAGATATACATCAAACTTGTACATCAACCATAACACATGATTATTCAAACTCAACTTCAAAAAATTTAGTTTTGTTAGTGATTGGTAACATTTTTGAATAAAATTTGAGTTGAGACCATAACTCAACATAAGTCAATAGTAACACATGTTACCAGTCAGAGCCATTATCTTAGTTTGGTGAGTCTCTCAACTACTCCTTTGGCTCTCTCTTATTCGAATTTAGGACTTTTGGTATCATATGAAGGTCTGGCCACTAGGTCCTCAACTTCGGTCGTCTTTTAATAACTAATGTAGGTAACTTTGTGTGAAAATTGCAAAAAACAAAATTAAAAAATGAGGAAAAAGAAAACGCTAGCACATGGTTTCTTGTATTAGTATGTGTTAGACACATTCATCTTTATATTCTTGATTAACAAAACCAATATAATATTCAAGATTTGGATATGCCAACTTAGGTAAAGACATGCCCCATCGCTTCGTTTTATGTGTTTTTCACTTTTAAACACATGGTTACTATTTAATACTTAAGAAACTACTTTTATCTACGTATTCACTCTTTTCCTTTCTACAATCAACGAAGCAAAAAAAGATGGAACATATATATATATATATTAACGTACAATATGTTTATCAACTTTATGTGAATACAAACATATATATATACTTACGTGAATGGGTTGATCACATTGTCGTCTAACTCCAAGATAAAACATATAACCATATTATAAAACTAAAATCTTATTTTTTTTTTTTTTTTATCAATCATTGGGGCACAACTGGCCGACCCATTAGCCAAATTCTTATATTCGTAGGAGCTGGGACTCGATCCGGGTGTGATGGTGCCTTCTACAAATGGATTTACCTCTTGCCACTGCACTAAGATCACTACAACTAAAATCTTTTTAAAGTGTGGAAAAAATAAGATTCGGTTTTAGAGACACGTGATAATTATAGTTTCTTAAGACTTTAAAACCTATTTGCCGAAACAAAAAAATGCTTTAAACCACTTGGTACAGAATAATTCAACAAAACACAAATATGGTATTGTTGTATTCAAAGTATACTCTTCTATATGTATTCGACTATATGAACGTATCCACCACTTGAATAAAAGAAATATGTCAAAAAAGTAAAAGCCGCCAAGCTAGAACATTTTGCCTATATAAGAAATCGTTTACACAAACCTAAATCCACACAAATTAAAACTATAACAGCAAAATTATCTAAGAGTACTAAGAAAATGACTTCCTCTTTGATAAAATTGGGATTTGTTGTTCTTCTTCTTCAAGTATCATTGTCTCACGCTCAACTAAGCCCTACCTTTTACGATAAAACATGTCCACAAGTCTTTGACATTGCGACCAAAACCATTCGCGATGCTCTGAGATCAGACCCTCGTATCGCTGCAAGCATCCTTCGTCTTCATTTCCACGACTGCTTTGTTAATGTAAGATATACCATTAGACTTAATATATTTCACGTTATATACTTTCATAGTTTATCCTAAAGAGTGGGAATGCTTTACTGATATTATAAACTTAATTGAAACCAGTATATGAAAATGTGATAAACATTAATTTCAGTTTCTTGTTCAACTCAAAATATTCGTTTTCACTTCTTTTCCAATATAAGATACTCAAGCTGTAAAATTACTAAAATACTCTCTTTATGGTGCTGAAATTTTGGCTTTCTTTTGGACCATAAAACCAATAGTAAAAACCGGGGTTGATTAAAGATAAAAATGGCAAAAGAAAATAATTAAATTCTAGTTTTGAAAGTTTGATTCTATTTTTTTAAAGTAGTTTCAGTTCAATATGAAAGACCTATAGATATGATCACTATTTTAAATGGACTAACCACTTCTCATCTGTAATATTAATATTATATTATGTTCTCTATGGATTCACGTGAATAAGTTTATGCTAGTGTAGTGAGTACTATAGTGTGATATTAGATTTACTATTTACTTGCGGTAGAAATGATTATAGTTCGGGGTAAAATATGTATGAAAAAGTATAACTTGCTTGTACTGTATGTAAGATATTGTGATTTAACAATGTGGTTTGACTAAATGTGAAGATATATATTTTGTTTAAAAAAAAAGGGATGTGATGCGTCGATATTGTTAGACAACACAACATCGTTTAGGACGGAGAAGGACGCCTTTGGGAACGCTAAATCAGCCCGGGGTTTCGATGTGATCGATAAAATGAAGGCTGCCGTAGAGAAAGCATGTCCAAGAACCGTTTCATGTGCTGATTTGCTCACCATCGCGGCTCAAGAATCTGTTGTTTTGGTATGAATCTTTCGCTGTGCCTATGCAAATTCTATCTAGACCATTTTAAAAAAAAATTAAGCAGGATAAAATATTTGGACTAAATATAATGAATATATATACGATAGGCGGGAGGACCTTCATGGATGGTTCCAGGTGGAAGAAGAGACGGCTTAAGAGGTTTTATGGATCTTGCTAATGATAACCTTCCAGCTCCATTCTTTACCCTTAAACAACTTAAGGATAGCTTCAAAAAAGTAGGACTCGAGCTTCCTTCTGATCTCGTTGCTCTTTCCGGTACGTTATCATCTATAATTGTAATAATAACTCTATATGACTATAGGTTTAGTTTATTTAATCTTTTGATATTCGTCTTTGTTTAGGTGCTCACACCTTTGGCAAAAACCAATGTCAGTTCATAATGGATCGGCTTTACAACTTCAGTAACACCGGTTTACCTGACCCAACTCTTGACAAATCTTACCTCAGCACGCTTAGAAAACAATGTCCACGTAATGGAAACCAAAGTGTCTTGGTAGATTTTGACTTACGTACGCCAACACTATTTGACAACAAATACTACGTGAATCTCAAAGAGAACAAAGGTCTTATCCAGAGCGACCAAGAGTTATTCTCAAGCCCTGACGCTAAAGACACTATCCCGTTAGTCCGAGCATACGCTGATGGTCAAGGGAAATTTTTCGATGCGTTTGTGAAGGCAATGATAAGGATGGGAAACCTTTCACCATTAACAGGGAAGCAAGGAGAAATTAGATTGAACTGTAGAGTGGTGAATTCGAAACCCAAAATCATGGATGTGGTTGATGCTGATGATTTTGTCAGCTCAATGTGAGGAAATGACTTTCTTCTAATAATAAATAACTTATCAGTGTTATCATGATGTTTTCTTTTTTACTTGCTACCTTGTTTCTCTCACGTTACTTATAATCTACATATAACCATTAAAGCCTTTAAAGGTCACGTATGGAAGAAACATTAAATTACAATTGATGGTGGCCGTGGCCTATAAGTGTATGGTCTTGTTGGTTCAAATTCATGGTGCTACATGCTCCAGCGTTAGTGGTTGGGATTAGATCTTGATTAGCTTGTTTTTTAGGGAGTTTTGGAAACTGTCCTGGCACAACTCTAGGTATGTTCAAACTAAGGTAGTGACCATCGTATATTCGTATGGAATGACAATACCTCTGTTGTTTTGTCCACAATTGTTAGAAACAATGGAGTGGCCTTCTCCCTTGAGTTGAATTTGTGTAAAATACCACGACCAAGGAACAACGCCATTCGAAGCCCTTTTGGGATGACCCCATCACTGATACTCTGTCTAATGTATACGGTCAACAAGCAACTAAGTAGAATCTTTGACAAGGTACAAAGTTAAATGATCACCTCACCTAGGTAATAATAATCCGATGTCAAACGGAGAATGTGAAATTCAAATAAGGCCATCGGTGTTTCTACACTTGTACCTATATTGGCAATATTCCATGCTCCGCCAAACATCTCAAGCTCTCTCACAAGTTCTATGGTCCTTCCTTTTTCATTTCCAAGTGGACGTACATGTCAGACAAGTCACTTACCGCCTACAACTGCCGGAAGATACTTATATACATCCTGTTTTCATTGTCTCCTTATTGATAAAACGTGTGGGTTCAGATACAACCGTGATGGGTGAAAACATCTTACGACTTAACCATGATGTGTGAGGACAAGGTTCATTTATCTATTGGAATATTGTGTTCTTATTTTCTTAGCTTAGCTTATTATTGAGACTTAGTATCTTGTTTCAAATTAATTCATTTACAACTTACCCAAGAAAATCACAACTCCAAATTTCACAACACCAATGAATTCATCAGAGATCTATTGAGACCCGTTGCTGCAAAACAAAGAAGTTGGAAATATAAGACTTCCTTTGTTCAACCGCTTGGTTTACAGAAACACAAGTTCTGTCCCATTCAGAATATGTCAACTTCTGTATTATATTACCTTATCAATAGGCATGTTTGTTCTCACTGAGTCAATAAGTGCAAAATCTATATCTGCCACGACAATGCCAGTTGAAATACGATCTGCAACGGAAACAAAATCATCATTTTATTTTGATCAGAAGAGACTTTTGTCTAGTACATCTTAGATATATATATGATGCCTTCAATCAGTTTGGGATTCTCACCGGGTAATCTTCCAATTACAGTTCCCCACGGATCAATGATCAGTGTGTCCCCATAACTTTCTCTTTTCTCATTATGCTTTCCAGCTTGAGCAGCAGCTATGACCTGACAATTAACCAAGCAACAGGAATCGAACAGAGACTGTTAATCTCAAATGAAATGAGAAGTTAACAAGGGAGAGAAGTGTGTAATCACATACATAACATTGTGTTTCAATTGCCCGGGCTCGAAGAAGAATCTCCCAGTGTGCCTCACCAGTGACCTTGGTGAAAGCTGATGGTACTAGTAAAACCTGCATGCTTTAATTGTTCACTGGACAAGCATTAAGACAGTACATACTCAAGTTTGTGGATTTTTTTTTGTAGGAACTCAGTTTTAACAAATTGTTTTATTTTTTCTCCTTTCGAAACATATATATTTCAAGTCAACCACTATTTTAGCTTGTGTGATTCTACCATTTCTTTCTTTGACTGAGTTTTCCAAACAATGCCAAGAAGGTTCATATTAATTGAATTACATTGGATTTTACCTGAGCTCTGTGATCGAATCTCAGTTGCTGATAAATCTTAGGAAACCTCAAATCGTAGCATACAGTAAGGCCTAAGCGCCCAATAGGGCTGTCTAGGGAAACAATCTTTGTCCCTGACAAATTAAAAGAATCAAAAATCTTATCTCAAAGATATGAAATACATCAGTTCCTAGTCTTCTTAAGTGTAAAGACAATGGTTTTACAAGGAATAGAATCTCTTAGAGATTATCAGCATAACGATGTGATTTAAAAAGTGTTATTGATCATGCATTCTTTGTGGTTTTGCAATGATTATAAGGTTATGATACCACTTCATGTGTTATATATTCGGATTTTGAACTGCGAATCACTCCACAAACAACTTTTTTCTTTCTTCATACCAAAAGCAATATGCATAACATATGTTTTTGGAATGGACCTAAGATACATTGTATGTCGGATTGTTCAGACATGATATCAAGATTAGAATAGATAAGACCATTCTAATCAGGAAGACTATACTTAACAAAGTTTACCTGGAACCGTAAAGCTGCTTTCCTTGTACGAGCTTCCACCAGGAACATCAACATCAAACCTTCATACAACAGAAGTTGTCACTTAGTGATTCTAACCAAATACAGGATCTTAAGAAACGCTAAAACTAAAATCTGTGATAAAAGGAGAATCTAATAAAGTTTACAAATGCATTTTCTGATAAGTATCCCGGATGATCCCAGCATCATCGATCACAACATGTGTATTACACAAATGGGTATCATCAAATCTCTCTTGAAAGCCTCCAAGAGACAACCATATATTAGAATCCCTGCAAACACAGAACATGTTCCACAAGACCTTAATTAGTCTAAGCAATGCAGAGAGGAAACAACTCAATATAGTAGTACCTAAGCGAATCTACACAAAGAAAACATTGCTTTACCTGGCTAGAGAGCAATACCGTTGAATCACTGGCCCATCTAATGGTTCAGCGATTTTCACACTTTCCCCTTGTTTATCTCCCACAAAGGAGAAGTTCTCAGGGAAGCAAATCAGCTTCGCACCGGCCAATGCTGCCTCCTTTTGTACAGTTACACATACTCAATGATTCAAAAGACTTAACAAAAGTAGTAAAATTTGGGAAGTAGTAATCTCAAAGATTAAAAAGACTTTACAAAAGTAGTAAAATTTTGGATAAAAATTGAAACTTTCAAATCTCAATCACTTATAAAATCCTCATAAAGTTTTCAACTTTTTTTATTCTTAAACTTCAAAATCCACAATCTCGAAGCAATGAAAGCAAAAAGGGTAGAATCCAATCCAATCCAGAATTGAAAAGTTGAAATCAAATCTCTAATAATCGTAACCTGATTAGTCAAATCACTAACATAATCAAATTTGATCGCAAAGTCTTCAACTTTTACTGAATCGGAAACGAAATATAGAGACTGGGGAGGATTTTACTTGAACGAGTCGAGAGCAAGTGGCGAAATTGGCCATGAGATCATTCACTGATGTCATCTGAGCTGCTGCGACACGAACTGTTTTGTTTACTGTGGCCATGGCTAGAGGAGTCTGAGCAGAGAGAGTGACGCGTGTAAATAGAGAAGGTGGTTTCGTGAAGCCGAGAGGAACAAAGTAAACGTTCATCCGCAACGTAGTGACGAGACTACCGTCAGGTCTTTTGTCAATACTTCTTTTACTTTAATCAAGTGAAAAAAAAAAAAATTTGATATTTTATGTCCATCCTTGTGAATTGTGTCAATTGTGATTAGGGGGACTTTATAAAGTTTTTTTTATTTGCTTTTAATGATTGGTGTGATGCGGTGGAAACTTGAGTGATTTCTCTAAATTTATAAGACTATCCTCATCGGCACAATTATGTTGTTTCTTAGTTTGTTTCTTAGGGGTAGATAATATTAATTATTGAAACCTAAGCTAAGAAATGCAAGATTCGTTTCTTATTTTAGGATTGCAAGAAACGTCTCTTGCTGGACAAGTGTCACAAAATCAGTGGGTCGAGTTTTATTTGGGACGAAGGGGTTTAATTTTTTTTTTCATCTCTCTTTCACTTTCCTTTTTTCTCTTTTCT
>NC_025697.1:16421706-16430491 GCF_000633955.1 Camelina sativa
TACTACGTTAACGGCAGAGAGTACAATTTGACTTACTATCTGACAGACGGTATTTATCCAAAATGGCCAACGTTTATTCAATCCATACCACTACCACAGACTCCAAAAGCATCTTTATTTGCTGACCGCCAAGAAAGCTACCGAAAAGATGTTGAGCGTGCGTTCGGTGTCCTACAAGCTAGATTCGCGGTCATTAAAAATCCATGTCTTTTATGGGATAAAGACCAAGTGGGATTGATTATGAGGGCGTGTATCATACTCCACAATATGATTGTCGAAAATGAACGAGATGGATACAGTCAAGCTGAGGTTTCTGATTTCCCACAAGCAGAGGGTGTGGATCTTTCATATTCTATCAATATGAATTCAAATATTAGCAACGTGTTGAATGGTCAAATAATAATCCGTGATAGAGAAGTGCATGACCAATTGAAACTTGATTTAATTGAACATTTGTGGACTAAATTTGGATATTAATTATGTTTCATGTTTTAATTAAATATGTTTCTATATTTTATTTCATGGTGTGTTTTATGTTTTTGTTTTTTAATGTTTTGTGTAATAATTTAAAATGTTGTATGTTATTTTATGTTTTTCTTAATAAAATATGTTTCTTTGATATATAAAATAATTTTGAATATTTTAAGATATTAATTATTATTTTACTATATTTATTATTAAGAAACCCTTAAATTTGGTTCTACCAATAATCAACAAAATTTTCCTTAACTCTTAGCAAAGTTTCTTCTCTTTTTTTTCTTATTAAATATGCCTTAAGAAACAACTAAGAAACTAAACCAATGAGGATAGTCTAAGGCCCAACTGAAAAAAACAAGAAACAAAAAAATTATGTCCTTCGAATGAAAATAGTTAGTTAACCTATAAAAATTATACGAGAGAATAGAGATGAATAAAAAGGAAATGAAAAAGACCACAGCCGGCTTAAGCGATCACACACGCGCGGCTCTTCGTTTCCTACGCGTGGAGAATTGGCTCGACAGAGAGTAGAACACAAGTTAGGTTTTTCCAATTGTTGTTTTGAGTTGACGATGGAACTTCGTATCGGGAGTAAGTTCCGGCTTGGTCAAAAAATTGGGAGTGGCTCATTCGGAGAGATTTACCTAGGTTTGTTCGTTATCTCTATAATATTACCAAAATATTTGCTTCATTATGTCTCTTTTTGATATAACTATGTCAAAAAATTTGCAGGAACTGATGCTAAGACTAATGAAGATGTTGCTGTTAAGTTTGTGAGTGTTCTAAACTTTTGTTGAAGTTGTACTGAATCGAATCAAAAAGGCTGATTTTAATTTTTTTTTTATTTTATTTTGTCTTGTGTAGGAAAGTGTCAAGACTATGCATCCACAATTGTTATATGAGTCAAGGATCTATAGAGTTCTTCAGGGTGGAAGTGTGAAAAATGTTTTCTCATCTGTTATGTATGTACTTGTTCGTGCGCGGTTGTTCATTCTATATATTTGTGTGTGTGTGTGTGTTTTTATTAATGCAGCTGGAATTCCAAACATGAAATGGTGTGGCGTTGACGCGGATCACAATGTCTTAGTGATGGATTTGCCTGGTGGAAGCCTTAAAGAATTGTTTAGTTATTGCAACAGGGAATTTACTTTGAAGACAGTTCTCATGTTAGCTGATCAAATGGTAATAATGCTTTTGGATTTTATGCATCGTCACTTGTTGTTAATTGTGTTTGTGATCTAACCACATTGTTTATATATACAATCTTGTGCCAGATTAATCGGCTTGAGTTCATCCATTCTATGTCGTATATTCATCGTGATATAAAGCCGGATAATTTTCTTATGGGTTTGGGATCTCACTTTTTTTGGTTTTCTTTCTCTAGGTCTACATCATAGACTTTGGCTTGGCTAAGAAATATAGAGATAGTTCAAGCTACCGACATGTCCCATACAGGTAACAAGGTTTTGGTATGTCACAGATTCAGCATTTTTCAGCAAATTGGTTTATCATTTTTAAGCATTTTACGTGTGTAAATTGTTTAGGGAGAATAAAAGTCTAAATGGGACTCCAGCTTTTGCCAGCTTGAACACTCACCTAGGGATCGGTATATTTCATCGCTAATCGCAAATCTTATTCTCTTTCTTTCCCGGACTACTTTTTTCTTATTTCAATTTTTCTGTTCATCTGTAACATTCTACTTCTACACTTGGTAGAGCAAAGCCGGAGGGATGATATAGAATCACTTGGTTATATCCTCATGTACTTCCTCAACGGAAGGTGAGTAACCTTACTTTATATCATGCTTCTTGTCACCCAAACCATCTCTTATCCTATTTTAATTTCTTGTAGTCTCCCATGGCAAGGACTGAAAGCTGCAAACAAGAAACAAAAATACGACAAGATTAGTGAGAAGAAAGTTTCAACTTCCATCGAAGTAAGTTATTTCTTATTTGATACACATTTTTAGAAACTTTTATGTCAATGTACTTAAGTAAGTTCTTCTTATGTGGTTTTCAGACGTTATGCAGAGGTCATCCAACAGAGTTTGCGTCCTACTTCCATTACTGTCGTGTGCTTAGGTTCGAAGATAGGCCAGACTATGCATATTTGAAGAGACTATTCCGCAACCTTTTTACTCGTGAAGGTCATTCATTTTACTCTCTCATTCTTCCTCTCAAGGCTATTATTAAGTTCATACATAAGCTTCTGTGACACCAAACGAGTATTTTTTTTATCTCAGGTTTTCTGTTTGATATTGTGTTCGACTGGACGGTATTAAAGTATCAGCAATCACAATGCGGAAACCCTCCACCTCATGCCCATGTACACTTTTGATGCTAATAATTTTGCATTCCCCTTCATGATACAGATGAGCAATGCAAGATTGTGTGATGTTACTTTTGCTAGGAATGGTGGAATAATGAAATATTTGAGATCAGGATAATCTTTCCCTTGCTTGTAGATATTTTTGATCGATAAAAGTGAGCTATTGAAAAGCTGAACCATAAACAATTAGCCTTGTTAGTTTGGCTAAGAATCAGGCTAACTTTGTAGAATTGTAGTTTAGCATCAAGAACAGTATCACGGTTTAAGAAACTGTACCAAAATAGCAAGAACCGGTAAGTGGTGCTGTCCTCTTACAGAATTAAGGAATTGTATAACAAAATGTACTCTCTTCCCACCAGTAATGTTAATTGCTAGTGAACACAAGGTAACAACACAAACTGAATTGAATTGGATACAAAAAAAACACAACAAATATAAAAATGAAATGGATGGGTAAGTAATAAAAGAGACATAATAACAACAACCTGGCTGGATCAATTTTAGCATGTATTGATCCCATCTTTGCAATCCGTGGTAAGGTTATAGAACGTCTCAACACGCGTCTTTCCTCTATAAAACACCTCTGTATCAACAGCTACTCTCATGTACCCATCAAACTCTACCGGTTTCCCATTGTTCAAGAGACTTGTCTCATTGTACCACTCACTCTTGTTTCCCCACAAGTAGCTATAGTCATCAAGCAAGTGAACCTTGTACTGAGACCTCAACTTGTCAAAGTAGTTGTAGAACGGTTCATTGGTGGCGATGTACAAATTCCTCCACACCTGAACTATTCCTTTAAGTTTGTTTAAAATTGCATCAGGCCATGTATCTGCATCCAAATGTGGCCACAGCTTCTTGTTCTGCGCTTTCTCCCCTCTAACCACATGAACCGCATCAAAGTCCCAGTCCATTTTCCCACTGATCTCAGAGACAATGTTCATCAATCTCTTCGATTTCCACAGTGCGTGCCACGGCCTCTCCACATACTTTGATGCTTGCCCTTCACACACTCTATACCAATAGTTTTCAGGTTCAGGAGAATCAAACTGCCTCCAAATAATCGTGCTCTTATCTTTACTAAGCTGCAAAGGCGACACTCTATGCGTCTTAACCTTCCTAACGGGAACTTTACGCTTATGAGACCGATTCCATTTCTTCCAATCTCTTAAAAACTCACCTTCTTCAACAATAGATGCCGTCTCCTTAAGATGCTCGAAATCAAAGTAATACCTAAAATCTTTCCCTTCCTCATCCTTCCCTTTAGAGCTATAACTCGCAGACAAACACAAACTCAAATCCATCACAAACGTCCTGTTCAAGTACATTGCTTCCCCTAACCCACACAAGAAACTCCACATATACTGATTCATCCCTTTGCAATAATCCCCACCCCGAGAGTAATACAAATACTTCCCTCTCCTGAAATTACTCTGAGAACCAAGAGTAGCGATCGTATCATTAATCTCGGGATCACCACCACCGCCACCGCCACCTCTAGCTCCTCGAGCCGAGCTCGGTCTAACCCTAGGCCTACGAGCATTAACACCAGAGTGCCAACCACTAGTGTGAAACACTTTATAAGTACAATTCTCACCAAATCCAAACTTAAACCTCCTGAAATCTCTATATCTCCTCCAAGACTTCTCTTTCTTATTCCTAAACCTCCAAGAAACATCGCATTCGTCCGGTTTCGATCCGTTAACCGGAGTTTCGTAATCTAAGAACACAATCGATTTGAAAACTTTCAGATTAAACCTCTCAACAGCGACCAAAACCCTAGGATCAGAGCAATTCACAATCTTCAAATCATCATCACAATCCGTAGAGCTCTTCATCACCGTCATGTTCCCAATCTTCTCCTCGGATTTCTCAATCGTCGCCTCCGTTACCTGCGTAGAGTTAGCCGGAGGTGAGACAGGAGACGAAGCGATGTCTTCACCGGTTTTGAGCATGGAGCCGTCGATTTTGAAAGTAGCGTTCTCGGTTTGAGTGAGGAGTTTGGTGAGAGCTGGAGCGGATTCGAGCCATGGATCTGGTGGTTGGTAAGTGACGGCGATTACTGTGAATATGAGAACTGTGAAGACGAAGACTGAGAAACAAACGTTGCTGATTAGCTTGATTAGATTCTGACCGATTGGTTCGGTGGTTAGATCTGATTCCTTCATGGATTTTCACAAGATCCAGAAGAGGAGAGCAAGATCTGTCTGATTCCAAATCGATTTTTAAGCTTTTTTTTTTTTTTTTTTAGGAGTAATTAAAAAAAAATGGACTCTCTACTGAACTTTTTAGTCTTCTTTTTATTTTTTTTATTTTTTTAATTTTAGGAATGAAAATTTTAAAATTTTGAGTTGGAAGTAAAGTAAAATGGACTGAGACGTTCTAGTTTTTGATTCGAACATTTTACCTACGTGTGTTATAAAATAGAATCCAATTTATGTGGTTTTATATTGATTTTAATTTTTGGTTTATTATTTGGGATTCCAAAAAAAAAAAAAAAAATCTTAAGTTTAGAAATCTTAAAAATTTATTTCTTGTCAATTAAGACCTTAGTTTAGAAATGTTTTCAGTATTAAACATGTGACTTAAAAAGGGGATTTACTGAATTGATAAACGATGTGATGTTTTAAATGGGATACTCAAAAAATGTCCCAACTAAAATTTCTTATAGAAGGAGAATACATAGTACGACATCAGTTAAAAAAAAGACGAATTTTCGGCGACCGGAAACAGAGAGCAAAGTTGAAGTCGAAGAGCGGAGGTAGAGAATCAGATCTACTAGCACTAGTGAATACAAGGCCAACAGCTTTACGACTATGTCGTTGGATGAGTTCTTTAACCAGAGTATTCAGATCTTGTTGCAAAACTGTCACCAACAGCAAATCTGACCCGCCACAAGTCTTCCGGAATAGATCAATTCTCCGACACTCTACCACCCAATGAATGTTGGATCCCCTTCTTGGCAAAGCGACATACTCATATCCAAGCATTTACTCTCTAAATCCTTAAACCGGAAAGCCTTCCCGAGGTAAGACAATCTTCATATATGGTCCGGTGGAAGCAAAACACGATGACTAGAGAGAGGAAAAGGCTCAACAAACCTCTTAGAAGCCAGAGTTCTTGTAAGCCATCTAAGAACCAGTAGAGGATCTACCGTTAACCACCAAAACACTCACCGGAAAACCCACCTATCCGCAAGCGTCTTCTACCGCTGCTGCTGCCTCCAACCAAGCGGGAAAGTCGTGAAAGACTTCTTTGCATCTCCAACGGCGTCTTCAAACTAAGAGGAACCAGAACCAAAGCCTTTCGTCCACAGGAAAAGGGCCACAGCCGCAACGCTTGTCGGAAAAACCACACCACTCTAGTGATAGAGAAGACAGCTTACCTCACTGCTGATGTGGTTTGTAATACCGAAAATGAAAATGTGAGCTAAAAAAGAAAGAAAATAGAGATCTAAAAAAAACATTTTTGGAGAGAGAGAAAAAGTGAACAGAAACCATTGTCCTTTTTCACACTTGTATTTACTTTTTTATTTTATATATAATTTGTGTAAATAAATTTAAAAATTGTATGAATTTTGAATATCAATGTGGTGTTTTAGGAATACATTTACTAAATTATCAAAACACTTAGAACTCTGCTGGTCAAAGAATCTAAACAGAATAAAAAGGAATAAAAAGATTAGTGTTGTGCATAGAATTATATTGATGTATAGTATATGTTATACAGGAGTTTTAACTAAGTTACTCAACTTTGTTTGATAACTTTCTGGGACATTTATTGACTAATGATCTAGCAAATTCTATTATGCATCACACATTAATTGAAGGAACTAAAGTGTTCAACACATAGGATATCGTCATTCATAGTAATTAACTAATTATTGATCTAATCTAAGATTACAAAGTTTTCCACACACACACATAATATACATATATATATATATATATATATATAAAAATAGCGTATTGTCTCTTTATTATATGCATGGTATTATTTTATCATTTTGGTTATATTTCTCTCATACGTTGATACAAAGTACTAGTAACTTTATTCTGCTATGCCATTGTACCTTGTTTTCTCCCGAGATAGTATTAGAATTTTAGGTTTAAGAGTTTTGAATTTACTAAACTTATGTTATGGTACGGTTGCTTGTCTCCGGTATTTGTCAAGCCGTGGTGACACTCAGGTTGTTTGGCGAGAACACTTGTCTCACTCAAACTTGAAATCTTTTAGTTATAAATACTGATCCAGTAATCTTAGTTTTATAAATTTTAATTTTTTGGATTACCTTTGACACGACTTGTTCATGTTGTTGTTAAATTTGTAAGCTGAAAATTATCCCTTCAAATGAAAATAAATATTTATAAATAGTTTATATATATAGTAGAATTAATTTGCAAAATAGAGTATATATAACTCTCAACTTTGAGTCGGTCCAAGTCTAAACTAACTATACAATTACCTACTTTAAGCTGAATAAAATGACACCAAAAATCATATTGAGTCAATAAATAGTAACCTTTTTGTCACAATTTTGCCTCTGGAGTAAACTACAAATGGCACTGGATTCTAATTCTTAAAGCTGACCAGGAAAAAAAGAAAACAAAAAAACAAACAAAATTAGACGAAACCAAATAGGAATACATTTTTGAAAATAATAAATTTCGTCTTGGTCTCTCTCTCCAACTTTTTTGTATTTTCTTGTTTCTGAAGGAGGTAAGGAACAGTGGTACAATAGGAGGAAGCAGCCGTCTCTGTAGTCTGTAGTCATTAGACGACAAATAGAGTCTGTCTCCGTACGTACAAAGAGAGCCACGCTTCCCTCTCCCCCATTCCCTGCACCTGACCTGACCTTTCTCTATAACAATCCCCAAATTCCCAAAATCTCTTGAGAAAATTTTCCTCTAAAACCCCAAAAATCACTTTCTTCTCCTTCTCCTTCTCCTTCTTCTCTCTCTCTTGTTACTTTTTCGTTTTGTCCCTTCTGCTCTGTTCTTCCTTTTTCTCAGAAATCATAAAGGTTTCAACTTTTTCTTTTTTTCATGTTTGAAGAGACGAAGAACAAGTTCATGGATTTTGGGTTTTTTCCTAGTGATTTGAGACAACGAGGTTCATATTCTGATCTGGGTTTTGGTGGGTTTCACTTTTCCGGCGACCGTACAGCTCCTTCTCCGATCACAAACCCATTTCTAAACCTGAACACTAAGGCTTCAATGGCGGCGGATACTGATCTGGGTTTGTGTCAAAGCCTCGGTAAGCTTAGTATCACCGATGAAAGGAGCAGTTTTTTAACTCCGGTGTTTAACCAATCTGGTTTTCACGGTTCGAGAAGCAGCTTCCATGGGTGTTCTAAGCTTGACCTGGGTCCTGAGGGTTTAGTACAGAGCTTTCATCATGGTGAAGCTTCTTCTATGCGTGGTTATGGTGATTTACACAGGCTGGACCAAGATCTGATGAGAGCTCGTCGTGAAGGTTTTGTGCAGAGCTTTCATGGTGAATCTTCTATGAGTCGTCGTTATGTTGGTGTTGATGATGATCACAGACTCAGATTGCTTGGTTTACAAGAAGCTGGTAACCCTAACCCTAGCTTTAACCATCCGAGAGGGTTTACAGAGAACATGTCTCTTCGTAATAGAGATTACATGTTTGAGCATTTCAGTCAACAAATCCGACGAGAGGTTTCTCTGATTCCACAAAAGTCTCGACTTTCTTTTCAAGAAAACGATGTGTTGGACCCATTGATGTACAGTGGAAACAGGACTGTTCCACCATTTTCAGTTTCAGCCATGGGAGGTTCTAGGGAGCTTGAAGGTATGAAGAACAACACGTCTTTCGAGGAAGAATTACTGGATCTGCCACTAACCCTTGCTTCCATAGTTGATATCTACGGCTCTGTGTACTTAATGGCAAAGGATCAATTGGGTTGTCGATGCTTACAGAAGCTAATCGAAGAAAGAAGATTTCTTGATGTAATGAT
>NC_025697.1:16430786-16445356 GCF_000633955.1 Camelina sativa
AGAAGCAGCTTCCATGGGTGTTCTAAGCTTGACCTGGGTCCTGAGGGTTTAGTACAGAGCTTTCATCATGGTGAAGCTTCTTCTATGCGTGGTTATGGTGATTTACACAGGCTGGACCAAGATCTGATGAGAGCTCGTCGTGAAGGTTTTGTGCAGAGCTTTCATGGTGAATCTTCTATGAGTCGTCGTTATGTTGGTGTTGATGATGATCACAGACTCAGATTGCTTGGTTTACAAGAAGCTGGTAACCCTAACCCTAGCTTTAACCATCCGAGAGGGTTTACAGAGAACATGTCTCTTCGTAATAGAGATTACATGTTTGAGCATTTCAGTCAACAAATCCGACGAGAGGTTTCTCTGATTCCACAAAAGTCTCGACTTTCTTTTCAAGAAAACGATGTGTTGGACCCATTGATGTACAGTGGAAACAGGACTGTTCCACCATTTTCAGTTTCAGCCATGGGAGGTTCTAGGGAGCTTGAAGGTATGAAGAACAACACGTCTTTCGAGGAAGAATTACTGGATCTGCCACTAACCCTTGCTTCCATAGTTGATATCTACGGCTCTGTGTACTTAATGGCAAAGGATCAATTGGGTTGTCGATGCTTACAGAAGCTAATCGAAGAAAGAAGATTTCTTGATGTAATGATTATATTCGAGGAAGTGATTAATCATGTCACTGAGCTTGGAATGGATCAGTTTGGTAATTATTTCGTTCAGAAGCTTCTTCAAGTCTGTGATGAAGAACAAAGAACTCAAATCCTCATTAGGTTGACTTCAAAACCTGGACTTCTTGTCAAGATCTCCATCAACAATTATGGGTAAAGCTTCCTTATCCTTTTAACTGTTGAGTAGAACACTTTGGAATATCATAGCCAGGGGCGGATCCAAAGAGGGACTACGTGGGGCACGTGCCCCATGCTAATTAAAAAAAAAAAATTACCTATTATTTGTTATAACTTATTAGATCAAAATATCAAATGACTATTAGTGTCCGAGTGTTAGGAATGATGTGTTTCATATTTCCAATATCATTTGTTTTTCATTTATTATGTCACGTTTTGTCTTTTCATTTTATATGCACAATTTTTTTCTCTTGTTTTTTACATTTTTAATTGGTTCTTAATTACATTTTTCTATTTTTTTTACTTATATTTCCAAAATGCACTAGTTAATCGTTATTTGCTTTTCGACTTTCTAAAATATTAATAAATACATCTAGTAAATTCAATAGATCAAGTTTCAATTCAATTTATATTTCAAAAATGTAAAAATCAATGACAATGATATTCCTCATAAAAAAATTGAATTTTTAAAGTTTTTCACAAACTTAAAGTTTAAAAATATGAGATGCAAAAAAGATATAACTATTATATCAAATAGTTATATCTTATATGTGCCCCATGTTAATTTTAGTTCTCAATCCGCCACTGATCATAGCATTGTGCATTTAATGTTTCAGAATATTGTTTTTTTATAATGACCTGAAAAGTAAGAACTAGACGTTTAGCTTTTTTTCTCAAAAGCTCAAAGAGATGAAGTTTTGTTGCATATTTATGGGAGTATGGATGAGATCTTTCTTTGTTCGAGAAAGAAGAAAACTAAGCTATTTTAGGAAAGAAAGAAAAAAATAAGATCTTTGAGAAATTTGTCAGCTGCGTTGATAGAGAAAAAGGTGAATTGTTTTGACTGATTTAGACAAAACTTAGACCTTTGAAAAGAACATTTCAACTTCATGTCATCATGTGGTTAAACCTTTGACTTGACTTGATGGATCAAGTTTTTGGAAATCGTTGGTTTTGCTATATTGTGATTTAAAGATGAAGGCTTTTTTTATTTGACGTTTTCAAAATGGGGCAGGACACGGGTGGTGCAGAAGCTGATTGAGACGGTGAGTACAAAGGAGCAAATCAGTCTGCTTAAGTCAGCTCTTAAACCGGGATTTCTCTCTCTGGTTAGAGAATTAAATGGAAACCATGTGATATTAAGTTGCCTGAGGTTCCTTGACCCTAATGATAAAAAGGTTTGGACATAAACTCTTCTTTAATTAACTCATGCTGTTGGAAATGTTCTTATGTCTTGGTGATATGTAAGTGATAATAATATATTCTCTTGTGCAGTTCATTTTAGAGGCTGCTACCAAGTTCTGCACAGAGATTGCGACTCATCGCCATGGATGCTGTGTGCTTCAACGCTGCATTTCATACTCGGTTGGGGAGCAACATGAGAAGCTCGTTGGTGAAATATCCAGAAACGCTCTTCGCCTTGCTCAAGACCCTTACGGGTAACAATACTTATATAGTTCTGCTAGAAGAATTCCATACTGTTATCATATTATGGTTAACTACAGGTTCGTCTAAAGAACAAATGATAGGCCTTGAGTGTTAGTAGTGTTCAATAAACTTGAGTATTATAGATATATATCTTACGTTACATAAATTGTTACTAAAATACTTAAATGGAAATGGGCTAGATATTGCTAGCTAGCTAGAACTTGCATTATTATACTGAATGATGCTCAAATCTTCAACTTTGGAGCTTTAATATTGTGTGTGAAATTTGATGGCAGGAACTATGTGGTGCAATACATAATAGAGAAGAACGTTGGAGGAGTGAATGTAATGTTCGAGTTGAGGGGGAATTACGTGAGATTAGCTACACAGAAGTTTGGTAGCCATGTGGTGGAGAAATGCCTCAGGTATTATCCAGATAGCAGATCTCAGATCGTGCATGAACTCGTCTCTGTTCCAAACTTCGCACATCTTGTACAAGACCCTTATGCTAATTACGTTATCCAGGCAGCTCTATTCAAAANGCTGTGTGCTTCAACGCTGCATTTCATACTCGGTTGGGGAGCAACATGAGAAGCTCGTTGGTGAAATATCCAGAAACGCTCTTCGCCTTGCTCAAGACCCTTACGGGTAACAATACTTATATATGAATCAGTACATGTAGTTCTGCTAGAAGAATTCCATACTGTTATCATATTATGGTTAACTACAGGTTCGTCTAAAGAACAAATGATAGGCCTTGATTGTTAGTAGTGTTCAATAAACTTGAGTATTATAGATATATATCTTACGTTACATAAATTGTTATTAAAATACTTAAACGGAAATGGGCTACATATTGCTAGCTAGAACTTGCATTATTATACTGAATGATGCTCAAATCTTCAACTTTGGAGCTTTAATATTGTGTGTGAAATTTGATGGCAGGAACTATGTGGTGCAATACATAATAGAGAAGAACGTTGGAGGAGTGAATGTAATGTTCGAGTTGAGGGGGAATTACGTGAGATTAGCTACACAGAAGTTTGGTAGCCATGTGGTGGAGAAATGCCTCAGGTATTATCCAGATAGCAGATCTCAGATCGTGCATGAACTCGTCTCTGTTCCAAACTTCGCACATCTTGTACAAGACCCTTATGCTAATTACGTTATCCAGGCAGCTCTATTCAAAACCAAGGTCAGTTAACCCTTGTGATCATATTTGATATCAGACTCGAACACATTTAGTAACGGAACTGATTGGGTTGAACAGGGCTTTGTTCGAGCGAGCTTGGTGGAGAAGTTACGAAGATGTGAAAACCTTAAGATGAGTCCATATTGCAAGAGGATATTCTCCAAGAACCTCTGGAAGAAGTGACTTTAGATGTAACCCCTTACACAAGAAACCAGTTGTTGTTATTGTTGTTTTGTTCAAAGTAGGATTTGACTTGACTCTTTCATCTTCACTAAAAGAAGAGCTCTTTTGTGGTCTCTATCTTTGAACCTTACAAGACGAAGAGCTCCTTTTGTTGTCTCTGGCTTTTGTTTGGTGTTTTAAATTTCTTGATGTTGTTTGTTTTTGTAGTAGTCTTGAAACTGTGACCAGACAAATGATATGTTCTTTACTGGTATAACTTGTTGGTCTTCTGAGTTAAAAATCAAATTTGATTCTTCTTTTAAAATAATTAGCGTTTCGGATTAGAAATACATTTCAATTTATGTGAGGTTTAGAGCACTAAAGCATGAATCTTTATGGCCTAATTCATATGGTTATGAATTTATGATATACCCAAAAAACAAATCCACTAAAGTTCTCTGTCGTTATATCAACAAAATTACAAGCTACTACGATCCAAAACTTGTTCATCAAATAACAACACCTCTTCTCTCCTTACTATACACCCGTCTGGTACTCTGAATCTTGTCTCCCTGCGTTTCCTTTTATGTCAAAACAATGCTATGAAACAGAGCAACAACATTGTTCTACCTTGGGCAAGCACGTGAGGTCTGCGTGCTGATTCCCACGACTATAGACTGGGCTGTTCAGTGGGCTTTATCTTTTGACCTTCAATTTAAAACACAACTATTCATTCATACAAAACGTTTTAAGAACGAGGTTTCCTTGTTTTCAATAAAAGGATGCATCTCAACATCAGGTAACTATCTCTTATATGGATTACCACTCTGGTTTTGGTATTAATATCTTGTCAACTCCTCAAGAAGAGAAAGTAGAAGTTTTAGATGTCTCTGAAATGGTTAAAGAGTGGTAAGCAGTCAACAAATTTCACGACCAATCACTTTGCACACCAAGCGTTCGACATAATGCTTCCTAGAGGCCACCTAATTTTTTTTTTTATGAAAGTCATCCTAAATTTTAAAGGATCCTTCCTAAATATCATTAAATCCTTCATGAATTTACAGGAGTCCCAAAACTTTTTTTTTGAATGTCATCATGAGATCTCAAGGTACCTTTCCTGAATTTAAAAGAACCTTTTTGAGTCTAAAGAAACTATCATTTGCTTCCTTTAACATCTAGCTCAAATTATTCTACAAAATACACCATCTAATATATATGTAACATCAAAATCCTAATTTGAAAACAAAGAATCAACCCCTAAACATCTCAATCTCCTTAAGTATGACCTCCTTGTAGATATAAAAAACCATTACCCTACAAAAATGAATGACACAAACTGTTAAAAAACGATTCAGGGAGGCTGTCACAAATTAGATAGACTCCTTCTGTTTATTCGATTAACCGTACTCCACCACTTTAGCCGCTACGACCTCCGCTGTCACAAGAAAAACTCAACCTTACTCTGAACTCACGACGAGACTCTCCGTGACTGTGGTCCTCTCAAATCGAATCAACACACAAGGAATATATTGTCATCGTCGTCTCAACTTGTTCCGGCGTTGACTGGTCATCTATCTTGATTTGGCCTTTCTATAATCAAATGGAAGATTTTGATTAGAACCCTGATCTTATCTCATCTCTTCCGCTCACGCGACTACCTCCGAATTTGAATAATCACTACCAAGACCACTAAGATGAAGAAGATAAGGATAATTATGAAGAAGAGGAAGATGAAGAGGGACAAAGCAAATTGAGTACATAATGACCTAATCTGGTACGGTTTATAGATTTGCTGGAGTTGGTGGATCAAAGACTCTTGTCATGATCGTCTAAGAGGAAGAGGAACAACTACGGAGATGGTGGTTAGAGGCGGAGGAAAGGAGCTAGAGACGTGGCAGCAGAGATGGTGGTGAGAGGCGGAGGAAAGGAGCGAGAGATGTATATATATATGACCAATGATTTGATTTTGTATCTTTCTAAATTTCTACGAAGGTCATCCTGAAGTTTCAGGAAAACCTTCCTCAATTTCAAAGAATCACCTATTCGAGCAGTATCCATATATATACATTTATTTTTATGTTGTACTTAAATGAAAAGTTTGTCTTACTTGGTTACATGCTTCTACAATACTCAAAGGTCCCGTCTTCGAATCCTTATGGGGCGTGTATGCTTTGTTTTTTTTTATTTTCCTTTTATTTTATTTTGATGAAGGTCTTTATGAAATGCAAGATCTTTTTCCTAAATATTTTTCTTGTGCGTAAAAGTAGTGTAATGTAACTGGGTTACCAACAAAAGTTTAAATGTTTCATAGTAATGATGGATGCTCGGTGTTGGTTTTTCAAGTTACAAGAATAAGAGAAGGGATTCTATGAGCTATCAACAAAAGTTTGAATTGAACAAAGAAACATCTATGAATAATGATGTTATGAGAACAAATTTGAATACATAAAACAAGGAAACATTCAACATAAAAACTCAGCATTACTAAAATAAATTGTAATACATACAAAAAATTTCCATAATACAGGGTAGTGGTTTCATTTTTGTGCTATCTTGGTTTTTAGCAATATCCAGATTTTTATGAAAGTCATCCTGAAATCAAAACTTGTTATGAAGGTCATCATAAATTTAAGGAATTCTTCCTGAATTTTACAAAAACCAGACAAAAACGAAGCTTTGGATAGATCATCTTTCTGAACCAGAGCTCGAAGATCTCCGACGAGATATTTTTAAACACTAAGATCTCCGACGAAACACTTGAAGAAGCATGATCACAAAACCAGACGAAAACGAAGCTTTGAGTAGATCATCTTTCTGAACCAGAGCACAAAAATCTCCGACGAGATCTGAATTAGAGCTTGTTGTTCGCATGTGATGTCGCCAACGAAAATTTTCACTAGTGATTCACTCAGATTCCTTGATCTCAGGTTATGATTTACCTCCGCTTCAGATTTGATTGGGTTCGCTAGATTCATATTTCACTGATTCTCTTTCTTCGTATTCTCTCGCCAAAGGAACACGAAGTCTCTGATTCTCCCAACTTCAACATTTTTTAATTCTTTAACTTTATTATTAATGATATATAAGTTTGTGCTAATTTTGTCATTTTTAGAATGTGTGCTAACTTTGGAAGAAAAACTTAAAAATGGTGCTATTTTTGTCAATTGCCCTTTTGTTTTTTAGTTTCTGAGTTTTTTTGTTTTTTTAAACATTTTAGTTTTAAAATAATTTTGAGTGGTGAAATTATTTCTAGTTCTTTTCTTTACAAACGAAAAAGAGAAGAAAATGATGAGTTTTTTTTTTTTTGAATCTATCTATATATATAAAGTTGGTTTTTCTCTCTTCTCCTTCATCCACCTCATCACTTCTTATTTTTAATTTTAACAAATTAATCCACATCATTAAAGGAATATAAGATCTAAAGTTAATGCATCAATTAATTTACTTATTTTTGTAATATTTTATTATTATTAAAAACAATAATTTAAATTAAAATATAAACCAAAAATGAAATGAAAAAATACAACAAAAAAATATCAAAGTAAAATATGAATAGAGATTACATAAATATAAAATTAGATATTTCTATCACAACATAATAATTGTGTAAATATTTGTAAAAGACTAGAAATAGGGGAAAAACAAAGCTATCATATATTTAGTGGAACAACAATTACTTTCAAAGGCTACAATTATTAGGATAAAGAAAATAAGAGTCCAAACACAAAAATTTAAAGGTTTTTAAAATCAAAAAGTTTTTCGATTTTTCGGTGTTAAATTATAAATTCATGTTATCGATTAAAAGTCGGTGTATATTATTACTATAATATAATTAATACTATATATATATATATGTATTTAAAATTTGAGACTATGTTTTTAGTGTTAAATTATAAATTCATGTTACCGATTAAAACCAGAAGGATTTGATGCATATTATTATTTAGAAATAATTAAAATATTTTGAGTGATCTATCTTATTTATCGTTTTCAAAATTAAAAAATGATGAAATTTGTTAAAAAAATGTATATCCAAAAAAGGAGAAAATAGTAATCAAGTGCTCAAAAATTAAAATAATATATATATTTAAGAGAAATGTATAATGTTACTTGAAATAAAACATATTAAAGAAAACTTATTATGAACATCACACACACCATAAAACAAAATAATGAAAAATACTAAGAAGAAATTTGAGAAAGCTATTTGTAATAAAAACAATTATAATAGTAGTGGTAGATTGTAGAATTTTAATTAAAATTTTAAAAGAATTATATTTTTTGATAATACACATATTTAAAAGTTAGAGTAATCTTATGAGTTTGTAGATTTAGGAGAATCAAAATAAAAGAACACTATATAGAAAGATGGTACACTATACATATTTTAAAGTAGAAAAAAGTATATATGTGAACAAAGTTTTTCTTTTGCTAAATAATTAATGTAAAATATAATATTTGATGTTATAATATGATGTTTATGGATAGTAACGAGTCCAATTATGAGATTCATTAATATAAAGCGAAATTTACGTGTAGTACAACACTGTTAAAGAAACTTTGCGACAAATGATGAATATATTTTCTAAGATTATTTTACGTCTATGTTAGTAAATAATGATCACTCAACTGATAAAAAAGAGTATTGGAAGATGAAAAAATGAAAAATAGTTATGATATGTTTTCATAATTAGTATATTATAAGTGAAATAATAGAATGTGAAAAGAGAGTAAATGCAAGAGACAACGAGTTTATACCAAATAATAAAAGAAAGAATTAGTTATGAAAAAATATTAAAAGAAATGGATAAGTTATATATCAGTTAATAAAATAAATTTGACATCTATATAGATTTACATTTTTAATATTAAATAATTATAATTATATTCAACGGTTCATATTAATAATAAAAAATTATAATCCCACGTTGCGCGGGTTATAAATCTAATCTTGAATAAAGTACTGGATTTTAGTTTTTATTAACAATTGCAAATAAAAACTAAAAACTCGTTTCTAGGAAATTTATTAATGCTAAATGTTAACGATAAGGGTTTAATGCTAAATGTTAACTATAACAAAGTTAAGGGTTTAAATATATATAACAAAAGGAATTATGCTAACATAGATCAAAATTTAAGCAAAATCAATATCTAAGACAACTTAAACCTTCTAAACAAACCAGATATTTTTAATAATGTGGCCTAAAAATCAATTCTAAAAATTGTGGCTGTGGGCAATTGCCCTTTATTTGAAGGGGTAAGCACGACACTGCGTATATATAAACTATATGTTTGGTAAAAGAAGTCAGAGAAGGGACAGGTTCTAAGAAAAAGCAGTGGAGATAGAGAGCATTGTTGGGCGAGAATGTGGATCAGAGTGTAAGCACAAAAATGCAACTTTCAAAATCTCTAGGATCTCGTCTTTGGTCTCTGCTGTCGGATCTTGTAGCCTGTGGTCGGAAATTTGTTTCAATGATAGAGTCGTGTCCGGAGGGGAAGATGACAAAGTTGAAACTAGATCTCCCGGATGCTCTCCTTTGATCACTTCTAGTGTTAGCACCCCAAAGCTATATACATCGCATTTCTCAGTCACTTTCATTGCGTATGCTAGCTCTGTCACATCCAATTTCACAAACATATTAGATACTATCAATTTGTTATATGCTAAATCCAAAACAGGATTTTTAAGCATAGACTCAAATCAAACCAAATGAGTAACCAAACAAAATCAGTTAGTATTTGAGAAAAAGAATTCAAAGTAAATTTTATTTCGTAACCAAATTTATAAATGATTTATATTACAAAATTTAGATGGTCTAATGTTATATATCTAACTAATGTGTTCTTTTTGTTTTTGTAAAATTTTTATATATTTAAAAGCTGAACCAAATCAAAACTAAAACAAAATTTTCACCACTAGAAATTTCATAAATGGATAAACCCTAAACAAACCAAACTACAAAATCTTCGTTTTTATTTGGTTATAAATTTATAATAGAACAAATTCTAACTGTTTTACTTAATTTGCAATTTTTTTGCTTTTGTTCTTGGTTACACACACCTAAACCAAATTCAACCTATAAGCATAATTTTTTTGAACCAAAACAAATAATTTTGGTTTTTAAATTTCTATATGGTTTAAACTTTAAACCAAATAAACCAAAAATGTCCACTCTAAAAATCTAACGGGTGATTTCGACCCGACCCGAACCTACCCAGGTAAAATCCAGATCCAATTTCATTAACGGGTCAAAAAATGTACCTGGAGCAACGTAGCCGTAGGTACCAGCAACGGCGGACCAATTCGAAGAATCCGGTTTAAGAAGCTTCGCCGTACCAAAATCAGAGATCTTCGGTTCGTAATTCTCACCGAGAAGTATGTTCCCACTGGTAATATCACGGTGAACAATCGCCGGAGACCGATCATGATGCATATACGACAACGCATGAGCCACACCTTTCACAACGTTGATCCTCTTACCCCAATCTAGCTTCTTCGCTTCGTCATCGCTCCCCAAAACCTTCCTCAAGCTCCCTCTCTCCATGTACTCGTAAACCAGGAACGTGTTGCGGCGGTGCGAGCAGAATCTGAAGAGTTTCACGACGTTCCGGTGACGGATCTCGGTTAGTGCTCTGATTTCGTTTAGGAACTCTTGTTTTAGCGATGGATTTGAGATCGATGAGTCTGTTTCTTCGTTTAGTTTCTTCACCGCCATGATTGCGTTTGGTAGCTTCGCTTTGTAGACTTTGCCGTGTCCTCCGGTTCCGATTAGGTGTTTTGGATCGAACTCTCCTGTTGCTTTGATGATCTCTTGGTATCTGACTCTGCCGTCGAAGCTGAAGATTGATAGTGTCTCGCCTCCTGATTCTGAATCTGTGTGTTCTTCGATTTGTTTGTTTCGTTTACGGAAACAGATGAAGACTCCGGCGCAGACGGAGAGGATGATGATTGCTCCGATGATTGGAACTAGTATGTAGATGATTAGGTTTCGATCTTTGTTCGATTTTTTCTTCTCTGTGGTTGATGAACATGGCTTCAAGGCTTTGTTATCACCACATAAGTCTCTGTTACCTTCTAATGCGTTTGGAGTTGCGTTTCGAAAGGCTGCGTTGTTTGGAATTGGACCTGAGAGGTTGTTGTTTGATACATCGATGTGTGTTAGTGCTAGCATATCTTTGAAACTTGGTGGGATTTCACCTGAGAGATTGTTGTGTGAGAGGTCGAGTCTTTCAAGGTTTTGCAAGGAGCTGAATTGTGATGATATGTCTCCGTCGAGCTGGTTGTAGCTGAGGTCAAGAATTTGTAACTGAGAGAGCTTTGTTAGACCTTCCGGGATGGTTTGATCCAAGTCGTTTCTGCTCAGGTTCAAGTAATATAGTCTTGGCAAGGAGTTGAGCGTTGCGGGGATTTCGAACCCGAATCTGTTTGAGGATAGATCAAGATACTCAAGATTGGATAAGAGTCTGATTCCTGAAGGGATTTTTCCTGATAGCTGATTCCCGTTTAGTTGGAGTTTTGATATACGATTGATTTTGCTGATTGATTCTCGGAGTTGGCCGGTGATGCGGTTGTAAGATAGGTCGAGCTGACTTAGCTGTGTCATGTTCCAAATCTCAGGTGGGATGGCTCCAGTGATGCTGTTGTTGGATAGGATGAGTGCAACCAGCTTCTGACTTTTTTCCCACTTGGGTGAAAGTTGCCCATGAAACTTGTTGTTGCTGAGATCAATGAAGTTGAGAGTCGGGTAAACTCCGAAAGACTCAGAGAGATCTCCGGAGAAGCTGTTTCCTTTGAATCTCACTCTGATCAAGCTCTTGCAGTCTCTCAGGCTCTTGGGAACAGGACCTTCGAAGTGATTATCATCTAGCGTGAGATTCTCAAGCTTGCCACTTCTACAGATGGTATCAGGCAAGAAACCGGTGAAGTTGTTGGTGTCGAGTTGCAGGACGGTGAGCTCTGAAGAGTTAGCAATTCCCGGTGGGATCGGACCAGAGAGCTGGTTATCACGGAGGAACAACCATTCCAAAACGGTTAACTTTCCAAATGTATTAGGAACAGGACCAGTGAGTTGGTTCTCACTTATCTCCAAATCAATCATCTTTTCCATGTTGCCTAGTTCCGGCGGAATCGAACCAGTAAACTTGTTGAGGTAAAGATGAAGAATGGCTAGGTTTTTGAGATTTCCCAAGGTAGAAGGAATAGATCCTGTAAGCTTATTTGTGTGGAGGCTAAGGGTATCTAAAGCGGTCATATTACCAATCTCAGGAGGGATTTCACCAGAGAGCTTATTTTCAAACATGTTGAGAAGGGTTACATTCTTCAAGTTACCAAAAGTGGAAGGGATTTTACCGGTTAGGTTGTTTCTATCTAGACATAGCTCTTTAAGGTTGGGTAGGAAACCTATTTCTGGAGGAATTGAATCAGTAAGAGTATTAATAAAGAGGTAGAGGTTAACTAGTTTGGTAAGGTTTCCAAAAGAAGAAGGTATGGGTCCGGTTAAAAGATTGTCGTACAAGGCAATCTCTGTAACCTTAGTTAACCGACCGATTTCAGAAGGAATGGAACCATTTAACTTGTTCTCAACAAGATGGAGAGTATCAAGATTACTCAAATCACCAAGCTCAGGTGGGATTTCGCCAACTAACTGGTTAATCGACAAATCGAAGTAGACGAGTTTAGAGAACTTTCCCCATAGAGGAGAGATGGTCCCGGAGAAACGGTTCATACTGAGATCAACATAAGTGAGGTTGGGGAGAGACGAAAAAGGAAAATCTTCGAAAGTACCTTCGATATCGGTATTCGTAAGATTCAACCTCACGATGCTACCGCGCACGCAGGCAACACCATACCAACTGGTGCAAAAACTGCTTGTGTTTGGATTGACCCAAGAAGATAGCTTTGAAGAACTTGTCTGGTTCGTGAAAGTTGATTTCCATTTCAGAAGAGCATTTGCTTCTTCAACGGTCGCGGAAGCTAAAAGAGAAGAGCTCAAAACTATGGATATGATCAAAAGAAGTTGAAGATCACAACCACGAAGCATTCTCTATCTCTTGAATGAGATAAGTGAATTGGTAAGTGTTTTTTTTTTTGTTTTTCGTTCTGGGTTTGTGTTCATTGATACAACTTGGACATTACTGTTATCTTAGGTCCTTTATAAAATTGGGAATTCTGATTTCGTTGACTCGTCCGTGATAATTGACCTATATGGGTTGTCACTTGTTAATAGAGGACAAAGAAGTCAATATATTGAATTCTCTCTTTAATTATTTGCCGTTTACTTTGTCAAATCTCGAATTTTATCATTTTCACCATTCACATTTATATAAAAACATATCACTGACCTATATGTTATTGTAAGCTAATTGTTTTTCTATTTATGTAAATAGATTAAAATATTAGTTAGTCAAATTCTTTGAATGTTGTATTTAATTAAACACTAAAATGGAAGATCGTGACATACTGACATAGGTTGGTGGATTTATCCATTAAAAATACAATAAAAAGATTTAGCCGCAATGTTTATTTGAATGATAATATTAATTTTATTTTCCTTAAACTACTAGTCTTGTTTAAAGAACTAACTTTATCAGTTTCTCTTTTATTATGAAATCTATTAGACAAAAGTTGCAGAGTTTATTGCGTTATTTTTAACACCCTTGCATATGAATCGGAACCTTAAATTGTTGAAGTGTATAAAACATGGACGCCTCTAAATATTTACCTACCATATATCCAGAAAATTTGTTTTATTTTTGTTGTATTTTAAATAGTTATTAAACTAAACATATCATTCGTTATTACATCTTGGGGTCTCTTTCACTAATAATTATTTTGCGGAAAATAATGTGTGAAACCAAGTCGTTTTAGGTACATAAAGAAGTCAGACAAAACTAGAAATATTTTCTTCAGAGAAAATTAGAAACTGGAAAAAAAACATAATAGGAGACTTTAGACTTATTGATTAACGTATAGACGACTTTGCATGATTCTAGCTAATTAAGATTTACTTGGTTTTATCTACGGCATAGGCCGAGATCAATCACTTCAAAATAGTTTAAACTATCAATTTGTAAATGCATCATGATAATGATCAATCCTTTTGTAAAAATAATCATTTTTTGTAATATAGAAAAAGGCTTTAAAAGCTAATGTAACTATTTTTAGTTTTTTTACCAGAATTGTAGCTGTGCTACACGATCGTTAGAGTATCTCTACTCTTCTTGCCTATTCCTATTTTAGATGCTCCTACTGTTAGGGTTTCTCGTATTCTCACCAAACACTCTTCTCATCTCCACTGCTAAACTATATATTAAAAATAAATATAGTTGTGATAATATATGTTCGGGAGGCTATCGCTGGTTCTAAACGACAGAGCTTTGATTTTTATTTTTATTTTTTAAAGCTGGGTTGTGTCATTAATGATGTGAGCAACATACCTTCAGTGGGCCTTAAAGAAGCCCAAACTGAAACAAGTCCACCAGCATCAAGTCCACTGAAGGTATGTTGCTCACAAATGAAAGAAGATGATAAGATAGTACAGATCTGTAAATTGCTGGTAATGGTAATTTGATTTGGATTTACAAATATGCAAAATAAATAAAGCAGCGAAAGTCACTACTTCTAATTAAAAGGTTGAGTTGTATCGCTGTATAATCTGGTGACTCCCAATTTCTAAGATTCTAATTGCTGCGATGAAAATTTTGAAGGATGGAAAAGAGATGAATAAAAAATAAAGAAGATCTGAAAGTAGCTTTTTTGATCGCCGGCTGCTGTCGCAGCGACCACTTCCCAAACAGGGCCATACTTGCGTGAGCGATAGAATTACACATGCATATAAAAACTACATGTACATAGTGGATAATATTTTCTCAAGAAAAAAATAGAAACATTAAAATTTGTCCAGTTCTGTGAGGACGAACATAAATAAATCTTATATATATAT
>NC_025697.1:16445943-16462617 GCF_000633955.1 Camelina sativa
TATATATATATATGCAAGATGGGCAATATGACTCAAGAGATTGGGGTTTTAATCAAGTTCAAAAAAGCTAGCCGTAAATAATATATCATAAAGCTGGTTGGATATATCTTATATAATAATTATATAAGAGAAGGTTTTTTTAACTTTGCTGACATTTAGCACTCTACTTTTGTGATATATGTCATCTTCGTTAATTTTGAATTTAACATTATTTTTTCATTTGATTTATTTAGATTTGATGTGGTGTATAATTTGTTAAAAAAGATAATTGTTGTATAGTTTGCTTTTTGAATTTTTTTCAATATTAGTACAATAATATATTCTTTTCATTTTTTTGTTTTAGCATCTAATAAAATATTTTATAATGAAATCATACACCATAAAACCCAATAAAAAAACACTGATCAACCCAACTAAAAAATATAAACAAATTGAAACCAAGTAAAAATAGAAAATGGTTTCATACTTTTCAAGTAAAAACTGAAACCAAATTAATTTATGATAGACTAATTTAAAAATATAGAAGATTTACTAATATATATATATCACATTATATTCAATAATAATATATAATGTATTAAAGACAAAATTAAAATTTGTATTTAATAATATTGTATAAGTTACAGTTTGACTGTCTTTAGTACATCTAAAATAATAGTTTCAAAATTAATTTATTGTTAATTATACTATTTATTTTCAAATGATCAGAAATAGAGACAATTTCTTGAAGAAAAACATATTTATATTAAATTTGACACACTGGCTGAATTTGACACACTTTTATTTTAATTAGTTAGACTTAGAGTATGAGATATTTGTTTAGTGATATTGTTTCAATAAATTATTTAAAATTGACTTATCATATTATAAAATTATTTGTTGTAAACTATTACTTTTATATATGAAAAGAAAATTAATATATAAGACAACATAATTTATCTATCAAAATAATGTCTTACATATTTTTTTCTTAGAATGCTTATCAGTTTTTTTTTTCAAAAAAACCAAATTATAAATAAATTAATTTATCTTAATTATTTAACGAACATACAAAATTTCATTAACTTTGGTGTAACTAATTGTCCTATTACTATAAAATGGTTTCATACATTTTGTAACATCCGCGAACTAAAATGTGTATTTTGGGAATGAGTGTCGATCGAGAGCCCTTACGGTTCTAACTAATCTTACATTTTTCTTTCTAGATTACTTATCAGTTTTTTTATCAAAATAATGAAGTAAGACAACATAAAATTATCTATCAAATTAACTATTTAACGAAAATACCATATATAGTTGATTTTGCTATAAGTAATGGTCTTAAACATATTGTTTAAATAATTTCAACAATATAATGTAATCAAAAATATTTAGTAATATGTACTTTAACTTTTCTCTTTTTCGTCACCCTTCTATGAAACACTATATAACATATATAAATTATAAATTGTAGTTGAACTGTAATATTATGAATATTATTTTTAAGACATATATTAACAATTACATCTGTACATTTCATATATAATTGAATATTATATTTCAAGTTAATAATGCATACATAAACCACGCATGGCGTGGTCTACTTTCTAGTATATATACAAGAAGAAGATGCACTATATCACAAATCCAAGATTCAGCTAAATAGTCCAAGTCACATTGAAGAGAAAATGCTTCAATATAGAAGTTAGTTCACTCACGTAGACAATAAATGCTTCAATATCATTCCGTTACTCTTGTTAAACTGCTATAGACAAATCTAAGAATGAATAAACTTCTATATCATCAGCTGAAATTTGTTTTTTCCTTTTTAATTCTTATATGTATTTACCAAAACAGTTTTGGACCTTTTTTTTTTATATTAAGTATCTCCCTTTTTATATTTTGCAAATGTAAGATTTTTGAAAAATGTTGAAGGATAAATGGTAGTTGCATGTAGGTTTAGGTTGTTTGTGTGTCGAAGATAATGATCAATTTGAATTTTCTGCTTTTGTATGTATAGTATGTGTTTGAAACAAATAAATTAAAATATTATATCAAATACTTATATAGAAAGGATCCCAAAAAAGTGTCATGAGCAATTTAGCTAGAGGAGAGGAGTATTAATAAGATAGGTATGAATCTCGTATATACGATTACTAGATAAGGTCTAGCGAATATTGATGTATATCTATCTACTTATGTATATAAGGACAAGTCAATTAAACACAATTCTATTCTTAAGTTGACAATACATAACATCAGGGTTGAGAAAGTCTCTCTATTCTCGTGTAGGCAAGAAAGTCTCTCTGTTTTCGATTATTATGCAAAGCTTTCTTCCAAGTGGGAAGAACTCAAAAACTACAAACTGATTCATCATTGTTCGTGTGGGGGAACAACACTGTATGTGAAGGAAAGAGAAGAAGAACAAGTGTACCAATTTCTGATGGACTTAGATGAGTCCCGTTTTGGACATATTCGTACAACCATTATCGACACTAATCCTCTACCAGATGTGAATGAAGTGTATCAGAGAAATGTTTGTGAAGAACGAAGGTTGTATTCTTTGAAGAACAAACACAAAATTGAGGCAGTGAGTATTCCTACACGATCAGAGAATTAATCTGAGCATGCTGCATTGTCCGCACCACTGGCCGCTTTAACAAGGACTCATGAGCGTGTGGCGACGTGTTCACACTGTGGACGACGGGGACATGAAAAACAGATTGCTGGCAAATAGTTGGATTTCCGGAGTGGTGATCCGAGAAATATCAAGGCACCTCTCAAGCAGGAAGAGGAAGAGGAGGCGAACGAGGCTCGTCTGAGGGCAGAGGAAGAGGAACTCCACAGTCTCTAAATGCTGCTCAAGTCAATTGCACAACGACTTCACCGCCTCTAAATTTTATAAATGACCAGCTGGAGTCTCTGCAGCGTATGCCGGAACAACACAAAAGCTCGTCAATTCTCGAGTGTTTAAGTGGTAAGGCATACACACGTGATGTTATACTTGATACTTGAGTATCACACATATGACGAACGATGCAAATCTTCTCCACAGTTTGAGAAATATGGTATCATGTCAAATTAATTTTGCTGATAGTAGTAAAGTGTTTTCTCGACAGTATGGCTTGTTGTCATTGTTAAAGAAGATTTCACTTGAAAACGTTCTTCTAGTCCCAAATTTAAATTGCCCATTGTTTTCAGTTGCCAAACTTTTAAAGCAAACTTGTTGTTTAGCCCTCTTCACTGATACAAGTGTTTTGCAGGGACCGGTTTACGAGAATGCTGATTGGCGCAAGTGAAGAACGTGATGGTGTTTATGTTTACTGGGACGTAACGGCTGCACGAGTACACAGCTGCACGAGTACACAAGGTTCAAGTTTCTGATGACAAGACTTTGTGGCATCGATGGCTAGGACACCCATCTCTTCAAGCTTTTTCGTTTTTACCTTTGGTTTTTGGTGTTGGTGTTGACAATAGTTTTATGCAGCTTAGTGAATGTGAGATTTTTTTCAAGTCAAAATAGACTCGAGCTGTATTCTTTGATAGTTTTAATAAAGCTTCAAAATGTTTTTCACTTATTCACATTGATGTATGGGGGGCATATCGAGTTCCTTCCTCCAGTGAAGCAAACTATTTTTCTAACAATAGTAGATGATCATTCTCGGGCAGTTTGGACATATATTTTTCTCGAGAAGAGTGAGGTTAAGAGAGTATTGCAGATTTTTGCAACATGAGTGAGAAACAGTTTGGAAACAAGTAAAGATAGTGCGGAGTGACAATGGAACATAATTTATGTGCTTGTATAATTTCTTTGTCGAACAAGGGATTCTTCATCAAAAAGCATGTGTAACAACTCCACAACAAAATGGTTGTGTGGAGCGGAAGCATCGGCACATTCTAAATGTTGCACGTTCATTCATGTTCCAAGCTCACTTGCCTATTAAATTTTGGGGAGAGTGTGTTTTAGCAGCCACTCACGTCATTAACCAAACTCCATCTGTGATACTAAATGGCAAGTCACCCTATGAAATTTTGTTTGGAGCTACACCGTCATATGGCGACTTTAAGGTCTGTAACATACCGACCACCATCTCTTAGTGGGCCCCATGTCCAATCCCAGTCCATGGGCCCACTAAGATGTGGCGGTCGGGGCGTTACAAGTAGTATCAAAGCTGAACCCAGACGAGTGTGGAGTTGAGTGGGCTCACACCGTCGGAGGTGACGGTCTTGGTGCGCAACGAGGACGTTGTGATCTGTTAGTGGGGTGAATTGTGACACCCCGGTTTCAGAGACTTGCAGAGAGGTTTAACATAATTGATTTGGCCACCTATGTCACCAAAATGCACTTATCTTTTCAGTCAAATGGCCTGAGAGAACTCCAAAGTTAAGCTTGCTTAAGCAGGAGTAGTCTCAGGATGGGTGACCTTCCGGGAAGTGACTATCGGAACTGTGCGAGTGAGGACAAAACACAGGGAAAGATCATGTGGTGATTTGTAGGGACGGTAACAAGTCTTTAAAACCTCCCGGACGTAGCAAACCTACCGTTGGATATGGATGGACTCACGGGCCTAGTGAGAGGATGTGAGACCCATTAAGAAAAGTGGGCTCATGGACTGGGATTGGACATCTGCCAAATAATAGGTGGTGGTCGAGGAGTTACAAGGTCATCGGCTGCTTGTGTTATGCCCACAAAGTAGCTAGAGCTAAAGATAAGTTTGGATCACGGAGCTAAAAGTGTGTGTTTGTGGGATATCCCTTTGGAAAAAAGGCTAGAGGGTTTTATAAAGACAAGTTTCCTTATGAAAGGATTCAGTCCTTTTCAAGTCATGGACAGTTCAATCCCACTGCAGGTCTTGAATGTTTTTTGGGATGACGGTGCACCACAGCAGTGTGAAGAGGATGATTCAGTATTAGTCATTGAACCAATGACTTTGTCAACACCGGTTAGTGTCATAACAAAGGAGGTTGACCTTGGAGCAGCTCCAAAGTCTATAGTAGAATAAAAAAACCAAAGCGATGAGGAATCAAAAATAGTTCTGCTATCAAAGAATACAGTAGGAGATAAGACTTTTCTTCATGAGACTGAGGCTGAAGTTGAAGAACAGCTTAGGAAAGGTTGTAGGGAAAATTTTCCTTTTGTTTAACTTCACGACTACGAAACGTACAATGCTCGATGCCTCCCTGATAAACATCCATCTCACGTGCTTCAGCCTGAACAAACAACTTCCTTGTTAGTCCAAGTAAATACTCCATACCGTCTATGTGACTAAATATCTGATCATCGATTCTCCGAACAACATCAGATTTTCTTAGCAGTTGTTAGTGCTGGAATTGAGCTATTTTATTACAACGACGTGGCTAAAGATGCTAGATGGAGAGAAGCAATGTATAAAGAGATAAAAGCCTTAGAAGACAATGAAACTTGGAGTTTAGAAACATTGCCAGCAGGAAAGAAAGCTCTTGGCAGCAAATGGATTTACAAGCTAAAATATAATGCTGACGGGTCGTTGGAGCGGTACAAAGTAAAACTTAAAGTTTTTAGGAATCATCAAGTCGAGGGTGAGGATTTCAATGATACTTTTGCACTAGTTGCAAAAATGACGACGGTGCATGCGCTATTAGAAGTGGCCACAACAATGGAATGAGCAGTACATCAAATGGACTTTCATAACGCATGTTGACATGGCGACCTCGAAGAGGAACTATTCATGAAGCTTCCATCGGGGCTCTAAACATCTGATCCAACAAATGTTTGCAAGTTGAAAATGTCACTATATGGTCTCAAACAAGCACCACGATTTTGATTTTCAAAGTTGTAATCGTCTTTGATTAGTTATGGGTTCAAACAGTCATATTCCGATTACTCACTTTTCACATACATACGGGGAGAAACGAGTATCCATGTTCTTGTTTATGTTGATGACTTGGTCGTGTGTGGGAGTGACCTGAAATTGGTTGAGAAGTTCAAAGATTACTTGAGAAAATGTTTTAGTATGAAGAATTTGGGTTCACTTAAATATTCTCTTGATATTATAGCTGAAGTAGGACTGCTTGCAGGTCATACAATATCATTAACAATGGAACAGAATAACACGTTACTTGGTAATAACAGGCCACCATGTGATGATCTTGCAATGTATAGACATATGGTTGGTCAGTTAGTGTATTTACGCATTACACGACCAGAGCTTTGTTATCCCATTCAAGTTTTATCTCAGGTTATGCATGACCCAAGACAAGTTCATTGGAAGGCGGCAATTTGCGTGATTTGATATCTCAAAGGAAGTCCAGGACAAGGTATTGTTCTTAAAGCGAATGTAAATCCTACAGTTACGGCGTATTGTGATGCTGACCTTTTCTGTTGTCCAAAGACTCGACGGTCCTTCAGCGCTTATGTAAAAGGGAGTCCAGGACAAGGTATTGTTCTTAAAGCGAATGTAAATCCTACAGTTACGGCGTATTGTGATGCTGACCTTTTCTGTTGTCCAAAGACTCGTCAGCGCTTATGTAGTCATACTTGGAGAATCATCTATCTCATGGAAAGTCATGAAACAGAAAACAGTATCATTGTCTTCCGTAGAAGCAGTGTATCGGGCAATTATAGAGGCAATAAAGGAACATAAGTGGATTACTATGTTGCTTGGTGATCTTGGGATTCCGCCTATTGCTCATATGCCTCTCTACTGTGATAGTAAATCCGCATTGTATATTGTGTCCAATCCAATGTTTCATTAACGAACCAAACATATTGAACGAGACTGTCACATTGTTAGGAGGACGCAACCACGGATGGTCACAATTCAGTTCTTAAGTTGAAAGTTATGCAACACAAATCATGAAATGATGCAAGAATGTAGAGTTGAAGAATAACCGGTTTTAAGATATATCAAGGCAATAAGGGATCATTAGAGGCAAGAGACCACCACTTAGCGCATTAAGTTAATATTAAGTTTATGGGCCATTTTTTTTTTTGGTTTGAAGGTGTACAAATTAACATCATCTATTAGTTTTATGAAATCATATAAATTTCATAAGAAAATTAAAATGGTAATTTTAAATACTCATCTTTTGGAACATGTTCATCATATGTTTACTTCCATTAAATTTTAAAACAACCGCAGGCCCGGCTCAAATAGGTGGGGCAGAGGGGCGACGACTTATGGGCCTAGAAACATTTAAAAAAAAATTACATATAAAAGAGGTCCATTCTAAAAAATATATACATATAAAAGGAGTCCATTCTAAAAAATTATACATAAAAGGATCCATTATCTGATTGTCAAATAGAAATAAGTCCATTATGCTGTTGTTTTTTTTTTAAATTTTTATAGACCCAAAAAATAAACAAAAATTATAATTTTCTGTATTGAAGGGTCCAAAATTTACAGATATCTTTTAAGTTTTGCTATTAAAAGGCCCCAAATTTTTTTGCCCAAGGGTCTAGGTATTTGTTGAGTCGAGGCTGAACAACCGGTGTATGTGTTTTTGTTAAATCTTACCGGCTGATCCGGTCAGTCTCGGTAGAAACGTACCGAAGTGTTTTAGAGTGGACTTTTTCCTAAAAGTTCACTATAGTTTTTATCCCGAATTTGGAATGCTTTCTGACTAATGCCAGAAGATAATCAGGCTGTTTACATTTCTCACTATCAGGTAAATCAACAAGGCCTAAGCCATAGATTTTCCACACAACTATGGTTTTTGTTTAGAGGGTATATGTGTTTTGCGTTAGAGAGATTACATGGAATTTTACATCTTATCAAAACCATTCTTTTCTTTTTGTATAAAATGACAAAGTATGATTTAGAAGGGGGTATTGAACTTAACATTTTAAAGGATTTTAAAGTATTCTTAAAATTCTTTGTTATTCAATTGAAGATTTTAAAAAATCTCATGAAATCCTGTGTTATTCAACTAAGATTTAATGATTTATATAAAGTCCTTAAAAATAATTCAGAATATCTTGTTATTCAATTAGTAGTTTATAAATCCAACTTTAAATTTCTTTTTATTCAAAATATCACAACTTTTTTTAGAATGCTACTTTGAATGATTTTAAGAGATTTTTTTCCCTTTTAGTTGAAAAGTACTCCTCTCAAAATCATACCCCTTGAGATAGAATTTTGAAGGATTTCAATTAAAAACAAAAACAAACAAATGAGCCCTCAACACTTTTTGGAGAATTCTCTCAACAATTCATGTTTGCTTCTCTCTTTCACGTTTGCCTCTCTCTTTCTCTCTCTCCCTCTCTCTCATCAAAATTCTAAAATATTAAAATCTTACCAAATCCTTTAAAATATAACTTGAATATCCCCTCTTAGTCAAACTCTTTGAATGCTATATTATAAAAACTAAAATTGAGTTTGTGACTGACAACTAGAGTTGGTGTATTATATTTATATAGATCAACAACCATGGTCAATTATTGATTAGAAATTAAAAAGTTTAGTCATAGTCATTTGGATAACAAGATTATTTATTTAAGGGGTGTATTCAAAACAGAATTTGGGAGGATTTTGGAGGATTTATGATATTCTTGATTTTAGGAGATTTAGAGCGAGTTTTTAAGGTATTTTGATGTATTTATTATTATTTTCTATTTTTGAAAAAAATAGTTTGTGATTTGATGAGATTTGGTGAGACTTAAGTGGGTTTTTAAGAGATTCTCAAGTCCAAACGAGAGGTATTCATATAGTATAGAGGTTGAACATATTCATATGTATAGAGGTTGGTTTTTGGTTTTTTGGCAATTTGATCCGAACAGACACCACCGTAATTAGCATCATGAAGCATTTACCCTAATCTGGAGAGTATATATACCTAACAACTAACACTAATAAAATAAAATAAAACAAGACGTGAAACCCATAATTAACACACAAGAAAAACAGAGAAAGGATAAGATAGAGAGCCCAGAAACGAGAGAGGAGAAGAGAAGAGAACAGAGAAATGTAGAGAGAGCCCAGAATTTTGCAATTCGTAATTTTTTTTTAAAAACCAATCTTTTAAAAACACCCTTTGGAAGGTGAGTTTTTTTAAATAGGATTTCCCTTACAAAAATGTACCCTAAGTCTCTCACAATCACTATTATGTTTTTCAAAAAAAACAGAGAATTTGGTTTTGAATAATAGTAGATTTGTTATGATTTTTACAAATTGTTGATTGAATAACAGTAAATTGTGAGTGATTTTGAATGATTTTTAATAAATTTCATATTCAATAATAGTGGATTTGAGATATGATTTTAAAATCACTAGGTCAATAACATAGAATTTAAAAAAAAATCACAAATCCTCCCAAATTGTGTTTTGAATATATCCTCCTTAGTTTTTCTTATCCGGTCATTTTGTTTTTTTTCATTGGATATTTTTGTAATGGTGTAATAGCTAGGTTGAGAGGCACTAAATCTACGGATTCCATGCATCACTCCATCGATCTGACTATTTTAATTATGGGCTTAGGGCCAGTCTGGGCCTGTAATTTGTTTTCTTTCTTCTGCAAATTTTAATTGAAAGACTTTTAGGAAAAAAAAAAAAAAATTGCAACGGTTACTTAAAAAGTATTGCCATCTCCATAATTAATAGGATTCGGGCAGTAAAATAATAATCTATTAGATAGTGATCCACGGGGTATAGCGCCGGAAATATCTACGTAAATTTTAATTTGTTTATTACAAAATAATAGTAAAAATTGTATTTATTATATACCTCTAATAAAATTATATATTTAATTTATTTAATTTTATATTTTGATTTTGATATGTAATCAGTACTACTATTTTAATTTGGATGCAATATCAAATTTATTAATTATAAATTCGGCCAAGTCTAAAAAAACTTAAAAAAACATATATTAACCCGTGATCTGGTATTACGAAGAGATTATGTTTAGAGATCTTAATATACCAAATTTACAATAATGATTGATGTTAATATTAATACTATTACAGTTACTGGTATAACATGTTAGTATATATTAATTTTATATGTGAAAATTACAATTAGAATATGTATATGTATATTGTTAACAGTATACACTTAGTATTGTTTATATTGTGTATAAAAAATAAGTTTTAGCCAATTAAATAATTTTTTTATTGTTTCCTAAGATTTCTGAAACAATAAATAGAATTTATTTTTTGAAAAATTTTGTTTTATCATTTTATAAACAAACATAATTGTATTTGTAAGTTACTAAATTAATTAAATTGTAATGATATTTTTTTGTAATATACCATATGATAATAGGTTAAACTTTAACAATATTGTTTAAATAAATATATAGAAATTAAAAGGAGAAAATATCTAGACATACAGTATCCTAAAATGATTGGTGGTGCCTATCACATAGTAAAAGAATTGTATATTTTGTATTTTGTTGTTATGTTAATTTTCTCTTTGGTGTTTTTTTATTTACTTGCAGGGCGGTCCAATCAATTTGGTAGCATGAAGCCAAAAAAAAATCTATGGACCTTTTTATAATTGTTGTAATAATGTATATATATTTTCTTAAAAAATTAGAATTCTAATTATTTTTTTAATCAAATGACAGAAAAACAAGCAATAAAAGAAAAAAAGAAAGAACATGTGTATACAACAAAAGAAAATTTTAAAATATGTGGTCTTAAAAAATATATTTTTGTTAAATCATATTATTGTTAAAAGAATTTTTGAATTTTTAGAGTAACATTTATAAAACGCAATAGCCTTAACAAACTAAAAAAATGTGGTTCTAACCCTGGGCTTAGCCTGTCTATGCTATGGGCCAGGCCTGTATACGCCTAAACCATGTCGAGATCTAAATTAGGCCGTAAACAAAATGTATATAAGATACCAAATAAGATATTGTATTGTCCTGATATGTTTAGACTAATTTTGACTCAGATCGCAATATGTCAAATATCAGTTTTGACAACATGTTACAAAATATTTTATTTAATAAGATAGTTTTTTTATAGTAAAAAAAGAAAAGAAAAGATAGTTTATCTAAACTGTATTGATAATTTGGTATTTCTTTCAGCTTATAAAGGCCAATTCATATTAATTTTGTTCGATGCTCCACCTATCCAGCCACACTTTATTGCATATCTATACAAGCTTACACGATGAAACACATGAAGCATAAAACAAACCAAAAAACTCCAAAATACGGTTCAGATTCATTTAGACATTTTTGCCGCTAGCTCTCTAACAAACTTAGCAGCTACCATTGCCGTCATGTCATCTGCGGTATCGCGCTGCGGGTTGTACTCAACAACATCTGCCCCGACCAAGTCTCCCTGAAGGTTGTGTAAAATGTTAAGGACGTCTCGGAAAGAAAGGCCTCCTGGTTCGTAATGGGATACTCCGTGTGCAAATCCCGGATCAAGACAGTCAACATCAATCGAGATATACACGCCCTTCACTCCTTCCCCTAGTTTCTGTACAAACCACATTCAATTTATGACTTAATAATATGTACAAAAAAAACTCTATAAGGAGTGTATATAATTAAAGACCGAACCAAATTCCTCAAATTAAAGCTGAACCAAACTTTATTACAAAACCGAACCAAACTCTAATTTACAACCACAACAACTTTATTATGTCTTATCTAAACTTAGAAATAAATTGATAGATAGAGATACCAGGTTTTCCAACATTTGGCGATCTTTTGAGAAGGTTCGCATCTCATACTGTTCTACTCCAAACCGCTTGCCTTGTTCTCGTCCTTCCTTGTTTATCGATCTGATCCCAACCTACAATAACAGTTTGCGTTCTCCTTAGGATTATGTTTTTTATAGATTGCCCAACGTATATACAAAAAAAAAAGATATTGGACACCAACCTGTAAAAGTCTCCGGGCATAACCACCTTCCATGATACGAGCAAAAGAAGATGCATGAGAGTAATAGTTGCCTTCAAAACGGTCATATATATCTGGATGTGCATCAAGATGAAGAATGTCCACAGGTCCTCCAAGCTTCTCGGACACGGCTCTCACAACAGGATAAGATATAGAATGGTCTCCACCTATGACCAGCGGGCGCAATGGTTCCTTGTCACAATTAACAAAATCACAGTTACTTCATTGGCCTTAAACAAGAAATGTGTTGATCTCAAACACTATGGAACTTCTCCAAGATGGCATAAGAGTAGATCTAATGGTCAAAGAGCTTACCTCTTCCATCACCAGCTTCACAGAATGGCTTACTACATTCATGTCTTTCATCATCAACACCCATTTCTCTAATCTCTTGTACCGGAATATCCCCAACATCACTTAGAATTCGTGGATCCTTTAGCTCCATCCCTATAAACAGAGTATTGAGTAATTATCTGTATATAAAATACCATGTGGCTATACAAAACATGTGAGTGTGCAACATTTAAGATACAAGTTGGTAATTATACATAGAAACTCATGTTACCTTCTTCAGTGGTGGAGTTTGTGCTACCACACCAAATAGCCTCCCTTACATGAGGAGGAGCCAAGGCTGGGCCTTCTAGGAAAGAAGAGTTGTGACCAAGTGGTACTCCAAGAAGAGCTGTTGTAGCTTTAGCTCCTCCAATGAGTCGCACTAACTCTCCCTACACAATATATACAATACTCTTATTTATTTCATACAACCTAAAGAAAATAAATCATGAATTATAAACGACAACCTATAAGTGTATCCAAAAACAGAAAAGAAAGAAGAAACATTATATACTTTGAGTTTTGCTCTTTCACGGATGAGAGTTAAAGAAGCATCAATGACACGATTCTGCCCTGTCTCGACCAAAGAAGTAGGTAAGGACTGCAAGCTCGTGAACGGCGCAGAAATGAGTCTCTTGACATAGGGGTTTCCTCTCTGCCCAATCTTCCACATATTTGAAATTGTAAAGTCGAGTGGCCGTAATAGTAAGGGAACCAGTGATGATTGCTTTGCGATACCAGTGAGGAGTCATTCCGATTTTATGTCCTTATATACTAAAAGAAAATGAGAACATACATGTTTATTATCACATGTTCAAAATGTTTATGAATTATATGTATATACATTTATTTAAAATATTTGTGATATTCAAACCTTATCTATCCATAATAAATTTTTCTATAAATAATAAAATATTTGCTGGTTAGATATATCTTTTACATGATGGTGAAGATATATCGCATTGTTCAAAACTGAAATAATGTTTTGTGTTGGGGAATGATTGGCATATAGGACCACCGGGCGGGTATGGTTACCGGATAGTTGTGCGCTTGTTGTGATTGGATTTTAAGTCTTGTTGTGTTGCGTGAAGAGCTTAGTGGCATGTGAACTTGCTTGAGCAGAGGACAAATTGGTGTTCGAACAACGTGATTGATGGATTTAAGTTTGTTACAATTTTGCTATTTATCATTTTTGTAAATTACTGACCAATAAATGGAGACAACAACAACTCAATTCTTGTTATAAGAACGAATGGCCACAAAAAAATCTAGCAATTTTCCAAATTAGCGATGCTAAAAACACACATAATAAACGAGTGTCGAATTGTAGCTGGTCCCAAATAGTTATGTTTAATCGATTTGGAAAATGACAGAAAGTAATACGTGTCAATGGGTCGCTGTGCAGAGGTGAAAACAACAAAAACGTGCCCACTTCTCTACTCACTTCTATAAATTAAATCAAAAAAAATAACGTAACACTCTTTGCTTCTTTTAGCTAATAAGCTCATAAATTGATCAAGAAAATGGATTTTTTAGGCTAATTCGGTGATAACCAATTTATCAACCTAGTTATCGTTGTTTCAAGCTTAGGCTAGTTGTGTTCCGACAATGATATAAAACGTATTAATTTTTTTTGCATATTTGGTATTGTGGACCTTGATCGGTTAAACTACTAGCGATCGACTTAGAAGGATGGGGTTTCAAGTACCGTCCAATTATTTACTCATAAATATATATATATAAATATATATATATATATATATATATATATATATATATATATATATATTTTCATGTTCTTATATGGGTCGAAAATTTAATTAAGATATTACTGTGAAAATTTGATTATATATTTGGTTTAATATATATTTTACATTGATTTTAATTTTATTTCTTATCATTTTTTCTTAATTTAATTCATTTTTCTTTGTTTGAATATGTTTATATATATAAATATTTTATTTTTAAAAAAATTAAATACATATGTATACTAAAATTTTAATGGTTTTAAAAATTTTAATTTATCGATACCAAAATTCATGAACAATATCCTTTGTTCACCCCCTCTAATGTTAACCAATAAAAACATGCCATTAAGACTAAATTTAAACCATATATTGAATTAAAAAAATAAAACAAAAGCTGTTTTGACGTCATTAACGTCGTTGACGTCTCCCATCTTTTACATTTTTTGTTCTCGGCCCCCTGTCTTATATATATATTATACAATAGTTTTAGGCTATTATTACTGATTAGGGTTTTTGTTCATCTTTAATCGGTAGGTCTACTTCATCGATACTTTTTTTCTTTTTGGTTAAACTTTGGATACTTTCTCTTTTTATTCTTTATTGGGTTCTTCGTAACAAACGCTAATCAGAAGTTTTTCACAAATTTACAGAGGAAGACAGAGATAATATCAATTTAGACATCTAGAAGAAGGAAAACTTCAGTGTTATACAAACATCAACTTGTCAGGTGAAGTTACGCAGATTCTCTTTTTTGTTTTGGGTGCCAATATGAAGTAGTTTCAGATTCTCTTATCATTATTAAACTAATATATTTTTAAAAATTAGTGGTGAAAATAGAGGTATTGTAATCGATACGTATGTGTGAGTTTCTATATTAAAATATTTATGGATTATGTTTTTCAGGTCATCTTTTTCTCTGTTGTGTGTTGATCCGGATATATTGAAGTCTGGATTTGGTGGATGTTAACAAAGACGTACTAATTCCGCAAGGTAAGACGTAAACATCAATTAAAAGAGTTTTTTTTCTAAGTATATTTACTAGGAGATATATGTTCGAGATATATGGTGCATCAAAAGCTGAATTTTTTTTCTATAAATTAAAATATATATTAAATTTTACAATTTTTTTTTTTGAGACAGTTTTCGTTTGTAAATTTATAAAATAAACTGTGAGGAAATAAAACATAATTATTTATCAACCCTCAAAATTTTAATTTTACCAATCCGCCCATATGTAACATTTAATCAAATTTTTTTAATAGATTGAGTAACATATATTTGTTTAAAAAAAAATCAAATCACAACATATGCATAAAATACATATTTATTAATCATATGTATTATATGATAATTTAAAATAATTTGTTAATAAGATCAAATAAAAATGTTAAGAAATTCATAAAATTGAAAACTTAACAAAACCTTCTAAATAAAATAATTTTAAATAAATAATATGGTATAATATCAAATCTTAGTTTTTAAGGTTGATTAGTTAACAATTTTTGAAAATAATAATTATTTTTGGAAATAATAATTAAAAACTTAACAAAACCTTCTAAATAAAATAATTTTAAATAAATAATATGGTATAATATCAAATCTTAGTTTTTAAGGTTGATTAGTTAACAATTTTTAAAAATAAGAATAATTATTTAAAAGATTTTCTTAGTTTACAATTTTCTTAGATTTTCTTAGTTTACAATTTTCTTTGTTTACAATTTAAGATTTTCTTAGTTTACAATTTAATTTACAGTTTTTTTACCCTTAATAAGAAATTTTACAAAGTGGTTTTTCAAATAATAGTACATATATAGTAATATTAAATGGTTAATGCAGATTAATTGCAATGGAGAATAGTTATATAAGTGAAGATTTTTCCCCCAAGGAAGATTATGATTCAATAAGTGTAGACACCGCTTCAGTTAGTGAATCTGTAGAAAAAGAAGATAACATAGCCAACAATGAGAATTATGTCCAAACTGAAGAGGTTGTTGTTCTAGAAGCAAACAAAGAAAGTGAGCTGAAAGATGAACTATGTATTGGCATGGAGTTTAGCTCTGATGAGACTGCTCATACAACTTACCAAAAGTATGGAGGCAGTCATGGTTTTGACGTAAGGAAACAACGAAGGACGATAAAAAAAGAGAAGGTAGTAAGGCTTCGTTATGTTTGCTCAAAGGAGGGGTATAGGAAAGAAACTAATGACGAAAAATCTTATTCACAACCAATCACACGCTGTGGTTGTAATGCTCATATGACATGCTACCTACAGAAGAACGAAAGATATAAGATTGTGTCTTTTGAGCAGAACCATAACCATGATTTAGTGAGGACACCTATGAAGCATTTGTTAAGGGGCAATCGTGCATTATCTATCTCTCAAAAACAACATGCTGATGATGCTGAGATGTCAGGAATTTCAGCAAAAGCAACTGTTGAAATGATGAGTAGAGAAGTTGGGGGACGAGAAAATCTGGGGTTTTTGGCGAAAGACTATCAAAATTACATATACCGAAAGCGAATGGCAAAAATGGAAAAGGGAGATGCTGGAGCAGTTTTGGAATACTTTCAGAAAAAGAGGGTAATTCATCATTCTTTTATTCAATGCAGCTTAATGAAGATGATATGATCACTAATATCTTTTGGGCAGATGATCGGTCTATAAGTGATTACAATCTTTTTGGAGATGTTGTTTGCTTCGACACAACTTATAAGACTAACGAGTATGATAGACCCTTTGCTCCATTTGTCGGAGTTAATCATCACAAGCAAA
>NC_025697.1:16462752-16468111 GCF_000633955.1 Camelina sativa
TGAAATTGCATCTGTTGCTGCTGATCATATAGAGTTGACGTTGTGCGCAAATGAAGATGCCATTCAATTGCTTAGAAAATTGGAGGAAAAGAAAAAAGAACTTGTGAAAGCTAATGCATGGATGCCCCAAAGCTCAGATGTTGGACTTGTGGAAGAAGAAGAAGAAGTAGAAGACAAGGAAGTTCCAAATGCACGTGGAATAAAAAGAAAAGCTTCTATTGGACGACCAAAGAACCAAAAAGTTGGTCCCCATGGTTGATACTTGAATGTTCTTGAAGTAAAAAATCGACGTACATCAAAATCATCAAGTAATAATACAACAAAAAAAAAGTTATCATTTCAGGTATTTGATATATATTTTTTCTTTTTAATATAAATATATATATATATATTCACTTATTAATATAATTACATATATATTCACTTATTAATATAAATATATATATATATATATATATATGTATATTAACATTTAATAAAATGATAAATGCTATAGGACACTACTCTTACTCCAGATACTCAATTATCTGTTACTACCACTAGTCCGACCTTACATCATGAGTCATTTATCTCACAAGTGTTCAAGGTAAACAATTCATTTTTACTATTTCTATGTTCTTAAATTATTTGTCATTTTTATTATTAATTTGAAGTCTTATATTTTGTAGGAATATGACAAGAGTTATGGTGGTCCATCTTAATGCTATGCTATACCACTTCTTTTTCCCCAAAATCATATAAAGCTAGATCACTTTTCATTTTTCCTTTATGAAATCACATTTTTGCAAAAGTACATTAGTAATATTTTATTCTAGAATGATCTTCTTTTTATTATTTTCTTTCAAATGCGCTTTTTTTTGGCTTAGGCGTACATGTTTATACTGACAAGAAAAAAAAAATTGCTGGATCGTAGAGATGAGTAACGTCCAAAATCTGTGTTCATAATGATTAATGAACAATACTTGTAAATACAAAATCTTCATTTAAATATTTGTAAAAACTAAAAGACAGGGGGCCGAGAAAAAAAAATGTAAAAGATGGGAGACGTTAACGATGTCAAACAAAATAATACAGCTTTTGTTTTTTTTTTTTTAATTCAATATATGGTTTAAATTTAGTCTTAGGTGGCATGTTTTTATTGGTTAACATTAGAGGGGTGAACAAAGGGGTTCACCCCTAGGGGTGAACCCAAGTATTGTTCAAAATTCATATATCCTTGACATAGACACCAACTTGGAATCTCTCGGAGCAACCAAAAAAAATAGTCAACATAAGAAATAGCATAGACAAGGAATAATAAGATAAGGTGTAGCATTTAGGATTTACACAATGAATTTGTTTAAAGGAGGAAACAAATTCACTTAACAAATCTCTATTAAAAATTAGATCAAACCTGAAATTAAAGAAGAATTGCGAACTCTTGAAGAAGAAGTTAAGTTTTCCCTAAAAAATAATGTCGAACTAGGATTTTTGTATTAATGGCTGGATGCTCTACATGGACGAGGAATCCTCTTATTTATATGAATCCCTAGATTACAAGATAAGTCTATTTCCTAAGATCTCGAATCGAATATATGTTAAATTTCACCTTTTGATGATCAGATCGGACTCAGAGGCGGTCTTAGAGGTCGGACAGTTGATTTCGTCGTGCTTCCGCTTATAAGCCCATTTAGCTGGCTCAAAAGGGAGATCCCCCAGTTTAGCTGATCTTCAAAATTGTTCGGTTTATCTTTGGTTTAGGTCGGGATGACGTGGGTGCTAAACCCTGCACCAACACAATGTAACAGAAAAAAACTATCTTCAACTGTACAAGTACGGTTATTAGGCATGTAGAAAAAAAACGAGTTTGCTTCTCTAGGACCGGGTTCAGAAGATCTATTTATTGCATTATTGTCTTGTCTAGGGCAAACGAAAAGGTTTGTTCTCTACATTATAATTGGAAGATACTTTTTATATGAACTTGAAATCAACACGTATTTGAAAAAGGTGAATTTGTGTGATAACCAAAATACAAAAAGGTATGTAGAAAATAACCAACTAATTAAAAAAATTAGGGGAATAACCATTGGTCATTGGTCAATATAAATATAACTCTATATACATAATATTTTACAAACCTTATATTAAACATAGTTTTTGAAATCACTAACGCACGTACGAACGAGTACCTAGTTACTTAATATATGGAATGTTGGTGATTAAAAAAAATCATAAATAATTTTATAACAATCCTATTTACTTTAACTCACCTCAATTTCCCACCGAAAAAGTATAAGTGGGATCGGATTTGATCTCGGTTGCCTCCTAACTGTGTCAAATTTGTAGAACACAACATACTCTCTTCTGTCTATTAACATCATCATCTTTCTCTCTCTATCTATTTTTTTTCTAACTCGAGGGAAGATTTAATTTTCTCTAACATGAATTTGAGAATTAAAGAAATTTAAAACATACAAGACGTTGTCTCTTTTTTTAAAATATATCAAGGAATCATGATAAGCATTGTATGACAATTTGGCAACTTTCTAAAAAAACATAATTATTTGCTTCACAAAAATACAATAAAAGTATGCAGTTTCTTTTAGCCATCGATTATATTATCTTTAAACATATCTGATATAGTTATATTTGTGACAACCCGTCCAGTACACTCCACTAGCTCCTTGCTAGCTTGCCCTCATAGGCCCCAAGCTGGTTCTGTAGGGCACCGATCCTAACCCTTCACTGTGGATATCCAAATCCACTGCAGATCAATTGGTGACATCTTGTCCTGTGGGAAAATTGTTAAAAGGTGGGGACCATGGTTCGAGGAACGCCTGGCGCACCAATAACCTACCGGTGGATTGGGATATCTACAGTGAAGGGTTAGGATCGATGCCCTGCAGAGTCAGCTTGGGATCCGTTGGGGCGGTTAGCGGTGGGCTAGTGGGGTTCGCGGAACGGTTTGTCACAATATTCAAATATATTCAACTACTTGTATATATAATAAAATAATAGAATTTGTAATATATTCATGAGTTTGTGTAAAAAAAATCAAAATAATTAGAGAATTTGTGTACATTTAATCAAAGACATATCATTTATACAAAAGCTTCCCATAAGGGAAACCCGTTGTTAGGATAGGAATTTTTCTATTATTAATTTGGAAGTACATTTGGTAAAGTAATATTTTATTTGTAAAATTTATAGAAATAAACCCTTGCCATCGAATATACATCAAAACTTGAAGTTATAATTTGTAATATCCAAAAAATATTTTAATAAAGTAGTGTCCAAAATTTAAAATTTCTAGATACTTTTAAATTGCTAAAAAAATTAAATTTGCTGATCATGCATGTTATAAAGCGGATTATAATTTACAAAAATATTATTATATAGTTTTTTACGGGTTGATCTACTAAAATAAACAAAATATTTTAGTCTGATATCTAATAAGTTGATTAGAGGTGTTACGCTAATCCTAACCGGTACCAAAAAATAATAATACAATCCATCTAAAATTATAGAATCTAAATATTAATCAAAATATATTAAAATAAACACAAAAATATAACATATAGTTTTTCTGAATAATTATTAAACAAAATAGTCCTCCCATCTTTCAATTTTTGTTTCCGTCCAAAATCATTGGAAACTCTGATATGACTTTGGTATTTTTGAAAGGTATGAATGTCTTTAGTCATATGTAACAAGTAAGAGGTTGTGCTTAGATAGTAAGAGGTTATTAACATCGTCATCTTTTTCTCTCTAACTCGAGGGGAGATTTAATTTTCTCCAACATCGATTTGAGGATTAAAGAAATTTAAAACGTATAAGAAGTTGTCTCTTTCTTATATATAACATAGAATCCTGATAAGCATTGTATGACAATTTGTGAATTTTTTTTACGAACATAATTATTTGATTCACAAAGATACAGTAAAATACTAAAATGTATGCATTTTCTTTTAGTCATCGATTATATCATCATCATTAGACATAGATGATATAATGATATTCAAAGATACCCAACTACTTGTAGATATGATCAAAAATTAGAATTTGTAATTTATTGTGAGTTTGTGTAAAAAAAAAAATCAAAATAATTAGAGAATTTGTGTACATTGAGTCAAAGACATATCATGTATACAAAAGCTTCCCATAACAGAAACTCTTTTGTGGTTATGAATTACCTGTTTATTACACTAAAACCACATTTAAATCTGGCATTTTTTTTTCACTTTAAATCTGGCATATCTAGATTGTTTTTTTTTCGTCCAAAATCTTTGGAAACTCTTATGTGACTTTGGTATTTTTGAAAAGTATTGATATATTTAGTCTTACATAACCCACCAAGTAAGAGGTTATGCTTAGAAAGCCTTTTCTAATGTTAAAACAAAAAAATGGATAGATGCCTACGTAACCCACAAGAGTCAAGAGGATTTGTTTATACACAATCATCAGTCATGCAATGCTACTTTCAGAAACAGCATGTCTCAAGCTAGTTGGTGTGTTCAAATTTAGAGTCTAGACTTATAGAGGATCAACAATGTTCGGACAAGCTAACTAACCTCTTAAATCTATCACGATAAAAGCCTATAAACAGGGCGAAAAAAGACTTTCCTTAGAAGACTTGAGGCGATTTTTTTGGCGACTAGGGTTTACTCGCTTCTTGTGCACGTATGGAGCCGTCAGGGGCTTCTCCGGGACAGGGGGCCTCTCCGGGGAGTGATAACGTGCTGCAGGATGTGGTGAAGGGTGTTCAAGCTCCGCTTTAGAGCCAAGGGGATTCCTCAACGGCAAAGGGGGATGGAGATCTGTGGGGGAATCAAAACTGGCTTAAGGTGGCGAAGAAACATGTTTTTACTCGACAGAGTTTTCAAGTGGTCGAGGTTGAAGGGAAGGAGAAGGTGGTTGTTTCACAGGATGTGTTTGTGGGAGCTAGGCCTTTGTGGGAAGATTTTCTCATTGGTAAATTCTTAAATCAGAAAGCTCCACATGTGGGTAAGATCCACATGATTGTTAACAAGATATGGAGGTTAGGTGATAAATCTACACTGATTGATGTAATTGCTGTTAACGAATCTACGGTGAAGTTTAGGCTTCGCAACGATAGTATGAGAAGTAGGGTTTTAAACAAAGGAATGTGGAACATCATGGATATTCCCATGCTTGTGTCTAAGTGGTCATCGTTTGCAGCAGACTCGCAACCGGCGATGAAGTCAATCCCTTTGTGGGTAACTCTGCGTGATGTCCCTCCGTCTATGTTCACGAACAATTGATTGGAATATCTGTTTAGCACGGTGGGTAAGCCGGTCCGTTTTCACCCGAGAACTTAAGCTTGCATTAGTTTTGATGAAGAAGTACGTCTGTTGGGGGG